>NW_012151729.1:7587175-7600865 GCF_000956105.1 Propithecus coquereli
GGAAAATTACACAACATCTCTTCTTAGCTTCAGTCTCCTTACACTGGGGCCAATAATAGCATCTACCTCATGGAATCGTCACAGCGATCTAATGAAATCACATATGTAAAGCATTCAGGATAACTCATATTGGCGCACAGTAAAGCCTGAAGAAATGGTGACTTCTATGGATATGGCAAAGGGGGTGTAGCAAGCACAGTGATGAAGAGTGTGGGCTCTGCAGACATCCTGGTTTTGACCCCACTTCTGTCCTTTCCTGACATTACCACATTGGGCATGTTTCTCATTTTTCTGTGCTTCAGTTTCCCACCTTAAGATAATGCTAATAACCCAACCTTCCCCACTGGGTTGTGGTGTGGATGGGTTAGCAGACATAAATCACTTAGAAAAATGACTGTCATATGGTAGCAGATACATTTTTATTAGTTATGATTATTAAAGAGGTACTTGTACCAAAAGACCTCAAGTTAAATGGCTAACTGGCTTTGCTAGGACTAAGAAGTCACATAAAATCCATTTCAAAATCGGTGTGCTCAGAGCTGGAAATGCAGCAATCCATAAGAAACCTGAATTCCTTATCCTCTCAGACCTCGGCAATCATCTGTGGAGTAGATCCATTTTCAGGTGTTTCCTGGTATATACTTAACATTGTCTTAGACTATACTTTTATTCCTTTACTGGAGTTTAAGATTTCTGCTATTTGAAGGCGGGCCTACCTCCTTGTCGGCTGGAAGCTTGGAACCTGACAAGGCCTTCAGAGGGCAGAGGGGAAACCTGGGTGCTGGAGGTTCAATTGTGCAGGGAGGAATTTTGGAGGTTTGGGATTTTTGTTGTTGTTTGTTTGTTTGTTTTTCATGGTGAGATTTTAGGCAATACTGTCTTCACTTAAAATAATTTTGGTTTTACTAAATAATTACATCATCGTGTTTGAATACATTCCACTTACAAAAAGTGATTATTTAAAAAGTTCAGTGAGTCAGAGTAATTCATTTAAAATGAACTTTTCTAGAATCTATTGATTTCCTAGTTTTGAACCAGACAATGCAAAAGTCAAGGTTGATTCCATTGTTTGGAGAAATTCAAGAGCAACTTGGGAGAGCTTCAAGGATGGAGAGCTCTGGAGGGGGTCCTTCCATTTTCGATGCTCTCTTTCTGATGCCTCATAAATGAACATCTGCCCCAGCCCTATCCCTAAACTCCCAACTCCCGACATGATTCCAATTTAGCTCCCTTTTGCAGTCAATTTCCATGGCTATGCCATCTTCTAATTCTGCCTCGGACTGATAGTATGAATGATGGGAGATACTATTTATGTTCTGTCCTCTGTTTCCTTGACATAGGGAAGAAGGCAAGAAGTTGCTATAAATCACCACAATCATAAAGGCCACACATTTCGATGGTACAGACTCAGGTATGAGTCTTTTTCTGTCCCTTACCGGTTGCGTGGCCCTTGGAAAGCATTCCAAACCCCAGTTTTCTTAATACCTGCTTCACAGAGTTGCGAGAATGAGATGGGACTGGTACAAGTGAAGTGCTTTGCACGGTGGCTGGCATATAGTAGGTTTTGATTAAAATTAGTTTTCATGATTTAAATTTTAATGATAAATGTACTAAATGCATCCTTTATATCCTGAAATAAATTCTTCTAAGGACTTATTCACAAATCTTTTTTTGGAATTTTGAAGAATTTAGATAAAAATCTCTATTCTTAGTTCAGAAAACTCTCTGATATAGAAGGTAATATAAGCAGAATCCAGATCAACCACCTTCATATTTACTTGGTGGGGCCCAGGTTAGGGTTGGGGGTAGGAGAAGGAGCAGGAAGCTGAGATTGGAAGAGCCGAGTTTTAGGACAAGCTCTACCTTTGATTCATTATGTTAATTTGGGCAAGTCATTTCACCTCTTGGATTTGTTTCCTAAACTTGTAAAATGGGGTTCCTTCTCCTACCTCCAGTGTAAATTTCATTAGACTTCACCAGACAGAGGCTCTTCCTTTAAATGAAATAAAAGAAAACAAAAAACAAATTCTTGAATTTACCATTATCTCTCGCCTGCTTATATACATTATTTAGTGTTTGTCATCCAGCTGTGACTGATGCATTTTAATGTACAGAACACAATTATGGCAACAATTTTTTTCCAGTCTTCTATTGTTAGGTTTGCTTATTATTTCTCCGTGTACAGAGCACATCCCTAAATACCTAAAATGATTTAGCCAACATTTTCCCTACTTAACCTAGATAGATGGTTGAAGACAAACAAAACATAACTACTTTCCATTCTTGTTGCAGAACTTAACTATTCTTGAGGAGGTAGTGTTAATTTTTATAGTGTTAGCATTTATTAAATACATATTGTGTATCAGACAATGTGCTAAGCATTTTATATGCATTAGTCCTAAGGATAAACATGCAAGGAAGAGACTATTATCATCCCCATTTCATAGATGAGCAAATAGGCTTAGAGAGATTAATATCTTTCCAAATTCAAACACCCAGGGAATGGTGAGCTAGGCTCTAAACCAAGATCTCTTTGTGGCACTTTTACTTTTAATGACTGGGTTTCTGGAGACTCTAGAAAGTAGGAAAGACAGTGAAACAGCCGTCACCTCCCACTCAAAAATAAAAATTTAAAAAACAAAAAGAGGTCTTTACATAAGAGCTTACTGAATGCAGTGATGGTTTTTAGCTGAACATACATAATTAATTTCCTCTCAAATCAATTTAACATCTAAATAATGTAGCACCAGCTAATGGGCTCTCGGCTGGCCAAATGTTAAGAGATGTATTGCCCCGTGTACTCATCATAAAGAATGAAGACGAACAACTTGCCTCGTTACATAACATGGTTGTACAACATAAATAAAAGATTCTCTCATTTTGGCAATTGTTCTGTACTGTTCTAAGTTTTGCTAAATCAGACTTCCTTCTAATCTAACAGATGCCAGCAGTTTAAAAGCAGTTCAAGAATCCTTATTTATATCTGGTGTTCAGCTTTGAATAAAATGGGCCAGCAAATGCAGAGGGAGAGGGAAGAAAAAAAAAAAGCACAACTTAAAAATGAAATGTATTTCCAGTCTTCTAAACACAGATTTCCAATAAACATCCACTTAGAGAACCATTTCATTAAGATAACTGAAGCTGAAAACAAGTTCTCTGATGTTTCTTTGAGCATTTTATTTTCTAAAATGAATCATTACTTTCTATGTTTTGGCTTGACAATCTTTTCCCCCCAATTGTGTAATTTTGCATTTGTCACTCAAATTGCTTGTATTTCCGGAGAATTGTTCCAAGACATTTATGCTTTGGAATGAGACTGTTAATATGGTGGCATGAATTTGGAGAAGCTCTCAAACCACTAAGGTGCATTGCTTTGTCTTTTTAAAAACTGGAGAGGTTCTTGACTTCCTCATTCCAATTAAAGTTTAGCAGCCCCTTAAGGCTGATTCTGCGAGTGGCTGAAATGAACTTGTAATGAAAAAGATGGATAGCTGTAGCCTTAAGAGGAGGCAAGAGAAAGGAAAGCCAGGGCTTTTTGAAGCTTTCTTCTATCTGTGGTTTGGTAAATAATCCAGATATTTTCAAACCCATTCTTAACGATCCCACCCTTCAATGTAAAGATAAACCGTTACTAACGGAGAACTAAGGGAAAGTGAAAAAAATTGAAGGAAGGTAGCAGAGGAAATATTTTAAATATACAGATTCCATATATGCAATCAACACTTAAGAATAACTGTCTCAAAAGTCAATGCATACCAGTACAGTTTGGCTTTTGTATCTTTGGTTAAACATTCAAACTTAGAGAAAAGATCCTATTCAATTTACTAAAAGGTAGTTATATTTCACACCTGAAAATAAGCACAGGAGATTATCTTATCAAGAAACTCTCAGTGTAGCACTACATATTCATTCTGCCATTCAAAATATCAAATACAATAATGATAATTACAATAAGCAAAATCTTGAGTCATTTTGAACATTTGCTATATGCCTGGTTGGGTGCTAAGATAATAAAAGCAAATTCAATCATTTCAACTTCAAGGTGGCCATAAAAATGAGTATTATTATTATTAATAACAGCAATACCTAGCATTTGTGGACTGCTTACCTTAAAGCAGGCAATATACTAAACGCCTTGCATGATTATGTCACTTGATTGTCACAAGTAGCTTTTTATATCAATATTAGAAGACTATTCTTATTACTGAGGATAACAGCTATTATTTATTTCATGCCTATATGACTCTTGCACTTAATTTCTGTGACATCTAATCCTCATTACAAATCTGCAAGGTAAATGTCACTATCACTATTTTAGAGATGAAAAAATTTAGGTTTAGAGAGGTTAAACAACTTGTCTAATATGACACAGCTGATTGATTTGAAAAAAAAATTATTGCTGCTTGGCCTTTTGGCTAAGATCAAATGATTCAAAAAAATTAACAGCTATTATTTATTGAAGACCTGAGATAGTATTTTAACCTAAGTCTGTATAATTCTAATTTGGATGCTCATTCTACTATATTGATCCTGCTGTTTATCACTTGGAATTAAGAAGCTATAACTATTAACTCACCAGATTTTTAATGAAGAAACACATAAACAAGACTCCCCATTCATGAGGGCAGACGTGATCTCTGCTCATTCTATGTGAGAACACTCTGAAACATTCACTGGCCCCCACAATACATCTCCTTTGAAGGTGTTGCCATTACTATCTTATTTTATGGTAGATACAGCAAGATAAACTGCCAATATTGACCCAGGCAGAAAACGTGTGTTATCTTAGTGCTAAAGTCAATTATTGAAAGGGTCGAAGTTCTAGCATGTGCTGTTTAAATTGGTTGTTGACAGAAACAAACATAATAATCACTGAAGGGTAGGAGACATTTATTTCTGACTAAACACTGTACCTCTGCCGAACCTCTCTCTCTAAGAGACATTCTTCTCCATTTGCAGACCACATTGGTTTTCGTAGGGAAGGCCGACTTCACTTTCCAGTCCAGGAGGTAAACAGTTGAACCAGTTCTAATGGATAAGACTACCATACTTCCATGCCTGGTGATTTATTCTGAGTTGGACGCTTGGACCTAGCTGGAGCCCTCTAATCATTGAATTACTGAGAAAAAAGTACGATTTTCTAGCTAAAGTTGCAAAGGCTGATATATTGTAATCCTAATTTTCTGTTTGTCAATTTTGCCACTTTTTGGAGAAAGCCAGAGAATGGAGTTAACAGGGAAGAATGCAGAATGGAAAGATGGAGTGAGAATTCTCATTTCATCATTTGAGCACCTAGCTACTGCTGTTCCTAAAGGATTTTTCCATTATGTGAAAAAGTACATTTCCTCTTGCCCCCATTCAAAGCCAATTGTAGTTGAGTTACTGTCATTTGCAACTAAAATTATCCTGAATAATCTAGCAAATCAGCAAAAATATATAGGAAAATGCACAGTCTATTTTTTTTTCATGAATCAAGCTGCACCTCATTATTAAGAGATTCTACAAGCAAGCCAAGGTCTAGCAAGCACATCTCTGTTCTTTCTTTTCTTATCCAGATGGAAATAGTAGATTAAAATACAAACATTTCCTGACTGCAAATACACATACACACACGCATATATATGTAAATAAACTGTCATAGAGAGCTGCATGATCTTTCAGTTAATGCATGCCATACATCACCACTCTGTTTAAATCTACGATTGAGGAAAGTGTATTTCTTTTTAACAACATGAGCAAAGAAATTATTCCCAGTTACATTTTTACAAATTGCTCTCAATTGTGACATTTATCTTCCATTCCAATCAAGTGTAATTTACCAGAAAAATTGCAGAATGTTTCTGTGTTTAAAATGTGTGAGATTTTTGTAATAATTCCAACATCCTCAAATTTTCCTACTACATGGGGATGGCACCAGTGTGGTTAAGACAAATCCATCAAGATATAATGGATCCTCTGAACTACCTCTACCACCAAAATAACATGGCCAATTGCTAAGAAGTTTCACTGGTTTGGTTCACAATGAATCAATCAAAATGGCTTGAAAGTTTCAGGCCTTATTTGATTTTAGGTATCTTAATGAAAAACGTGTGTTGATGTAAGATGAGCCAATCATTCATTTAGTGATTGAGATACAAAATGGCAGTAATGTGAGCGCTATTACTCTGGTCTGATGGGACCTGGGGCCTCTAATCCAACAGTTGTCAAATCCTGGGTTATGGATCAGTGGAAATCCATGAAGAAGTTTTTACCATGCTGTGGCAAAACAAGAAAAATCAATGTTGAATAGTGAGGTGTTTTTTTTTTTCTCCAAAGCTAAATTTGTTCCATTTAAAATGATTGTCCTTTTTAATTTGATCAGGTCCCATTTATTTCTGTTGTTGCTATGATTGCTTTTGGGGTCTTCTTCATAAATTCTTTGCCTCAGTCAATGTATCTAAGTATTTTTCCAGCATTTTCTTCTAAGATTCTTATGGTTTCATGCCTTAGGTTTAAGTCTGTTATCCATCGTGAGTTGATTTTTATGAGAGGTGAGAGGTGCAGATCCCATTTCAATCTTCTACAAGTGGTTATGCAATTTTCCCTGTACCATTTATTGAGTAGGGACTCTTTTCCCAGTGTATGTTTTTGTCTGCTTTATCAAAGATCAGATGACAGTATGAGGATGGTTTTATATTTGGATTCTTAGTCCTGTTCCGTTGGTCAATTCAGTCTCTGTTCTTGTGCCAGTACCATGCTATTTTGGTTACTATAGCCACGTAGCTTGAAGTCTGATAGATTGATGTCTCCTAATTTGTTCCTTTTGCTTAAGGTTGCTTTGGCTATATAGGGTCTTCTCTGGTTCTATACAAAGTGCAGAATTATTTTTTCTAGATCTGCAAAAAATGCTGGTGTTTTGATAGGGATTGCATTGAATCTGTAGATCACTTTAGGTAGTATAGACATATTAACAATATTGATTCTGCCAATTCATGAGCATGGAATGGTTTTCCATCTGTTAACATCCTCTGCAATTTCTTTTCTCAGTGTTTCATAGTTCTGCCTATGTAGGTCTCTCACCTCCTTAGTTAAATATATTCCTAAGTATTTTATTTTTTTTTGATGGTATTGTGAAAGATATTGCATCTTTGATTTGATTCTTGGCTTGACTATTATTGGTACATATGAAAGCTACTGATTTGTGTGCACTAATTTTGTATCCTGAAACTTTGCTGAATTCATTTATCAATTCCAGGAGTCTCTTGGTTGAATCTTTGGTGTTTTTTAGATATAATATTATATCATCAGCAAAGAGTGATAATTTCACCTCTTCTGCCCCCATTTGGATACCCTTGATTTCCTTCTCTTGTCTGATTATGCTGGGAAGGTCTTCCAACAAGAAGTTGGAGATAGTGGGCAACCCTGTCTGGTTTCAGTTCTAAATGGAAATGCTTTCAATTTTTCCCCATTCAGTATGATGTTGGCTGTGGGTTTGTTATATATGGCTTTAATAATTTTGAAGTATGTCCCATCTATGCCTATTTTATTAAGAGTTCTTATCATAAAAGGGTGAATTTTGTCAAATGCTTTTTCTGCATCTTTTGAGAAGATCATATGGTCTTTGTTTTTGCTTTTATTTATACGGTGAATTACATTTATAGAATTGCATATGTTGAACCATCCTTGCATCTCTGGGCTGACGCCCACCTGGTCATGATGAATAATTTTTTTTGATGTGCAGTTAAATTACGTTTGCTAAGATTTTATTGAGAATATTTGCATCTATATTCATAAGGGATATTGGTTTGTAGTTTTCTTTTTTTTGTTGTGTCCTTTCCTGGCTTTGGTATCAAGGTGATATTGGCTTCATAGAATGAGTTGGGGAGGATTCCATCCTTCTTAATGCTGTGGAATAATTTCTGCAGTATAGGTACCAGTTCTTCTTTGTAGGTTTGTTAAAATTCAGGTGTAAACCCATCTGGTCCAGGGCATTTTTTTTTATTGGAATATTTTTTATTGCTGCTTAAATTTCTATGCTTGATATTGATCTGTTCAGGAATTCTATTTCTTCCTGATTGACCCTAGGGAGATTGTGTGTTTCTAAGAATTTGTCCATTTCATTCATGTTTTCAAGTCTTTGGGCATAGAATTTTTATAGTATTCAAAGACAATGTTTTGTATTTCTGTGATATCATTTGTGGCTTCTTCTTTTTCATTCCTGATTGAGCTCATTAAAGTCCTTTCCTTTCTGTTTCTGGTCAATCTAGCAATAGACCTATCGATTTGTTTATCTTTTCAAAGAACCAACTTTTTGTTTCATTAACCTTCTGTATAGTTCTTTTGTTCATGATTTCATTTAGTTCTGCTCTGATCTTGGTTATTTCTTTTCTTCTGTTGGGTTTAGAATTGCTTTGCTCTTCCTTTTCCAGTTCCTTGAGAGGATTCATTAGATTGTTGATTTTTGATCTTGCTTCCTAGGCCTGGCTAATACCTTGATTGTAGTTTTGCAGAAGATTCAGCTATGCTTGGACTGTAGATCCACAGAAAGTGTCAGATAATAAGTGCATGTTGTTTTAAGCCACTAAGTTGGTGGTAATATTGTTACACAGTAATAGATACCTGAAACACTAGGTTTGTGGCTTGGGAGGCTGAGATGATGATGCTGGTGACATTCCCTGAGATGGAGGACTCAAGGGAGGCCCAGAGTGTAAGGATGCAGAAAACAAGATGAGTTCAGTTTGGGCATGTTGGGTTTGCAGTGTGTAAGGATGTACAAATGCAAGGTGTCCAATAGGGAGACGGATATATAGTTAGAGGGCTTCTCAAAGAAGACTCAGCTGGAAATAGAGGCTTTAGAGTTATTGCAGGTTAGGTTTTCTGGAACCAGACTCTCAGATGGAAATTCATATGCAGGAAGTTTATTATGAGTGTTTTGAGACCAACACCAGTGTGAGAAGAGAAGGCCACAGGATGGGCTGGGGATTGGGGGGAGCATATGTGCAATGCTGACCTAACATAGACATCTGCTGACCCCAGGGAGAGCTCTGACACTGGGATGGCCCAGCAAGGGGAATAGCCTTTACACGCTCCCTTGCCAATTACCGGATACAGATTGCCCCTGGGAAGGTGTGTCCTTGGGTAAAGTAGCTCTGTTCAGTTGAGGGGAATTCCCAGAGGGGGCTGAGAACTGAGTTTATTAGCTGGCAGTGTTCCTAGCAGCTGAAGAAATAAATCCTTCAGTAGTAAAGGGAATCTGAGCATCCATGACAGTGCCACTACATTGGCAGCTGCAGCTATGGGTTTGGCCGTGAGTCCCCTCAGGGAGTTGGAAGACTGACAGGTAAAGAGGGACAAGGACAGGGATGGAACACTGGGGATCACCAGGGTCACCCTCAAGTGAAGAATGGGAAGATATTGTTGAAGAGTTAAATGAGTGGGAGCTTTATGTTGTGTGTAAAGTGAGCAGCACTGTACGTTGTGGAGGTGGAATGATAAGCCAATCAGATATGAGGTGTGTATTCTATGGCACAAAATAGGTTTGTATTAGATCTAATAGGACAGATATTAAGATGTTAAAAGATTGATGAGGTCAAGATTTCTTTTTTTCTTTTTTTGGCTCTATATAATGCAGGCAATCTTATTATTTTAAAATAAAAATGTTTACTGAACATTCAGTAAGTAGCAGGCACTGTGTTATAGTGCTGGGATGCAAAAGTGACCCATTACAGGGAAGAAATAAATACCTATGTGCCCTCTGGCAAGTACCAGGTTTGGGGTGGCACACAGAAGATGGATGCCCTCAACCTGCAGTCATCAGGGCTCTTTCCACTCTGCTGCATTATTCATGCAGATCAGACCAGGTATGATGTCCTTCAAAATGTGGGAGACTTAGCCTTCTTGTCCCCTGTCATTCACCACTATGCTGCCTCAAACAGGTTAGCTTCCATAAACCTCAGCTCCTGCATTTGTAAAATGGGGAAATAACCATTATCCTACAGAATTGCTCTGAAAACTATTTTTGATTCATTAATTTAACAAATATTTATTGATATCCACAGCACGCCAAACCTGTATGAACCTTTTCTGAAAGTTCTATCATTGCATTTCGAAACATGAAATCTACCTACCACCAGATATGAACTTTCACTATAACAGAAAGCATTTCATGACAGCATCACGACCATCAATGAATCACCTAGATGAGTCAAGTAATCCTTTGTTAATAAGCAAGAATAAGAAATTGAGCTGACATCTTTTTTAGGAGTTGAAATTTTGATAACTTATTTGTTGACGAAGGGGGAGGAAAATTACACTATTAACTTTAGGGATAGTGTTTTACACAGTGAATCTTGTTGGCTCTGGTGATTTTAGAGAGTGACAATATTTCAATTATTTTCCTGTGGACCTGTTCTTTCATTGAGAGGCAATGGCTTTCCATCACAGTCTTTTCCATGTCAAATATGAGCACTGTCGCCATGTGGAGCAACAGACTAGGCTGAAAAGAGAAATTTTTAACTATTAGAGAGAGAGAGACAACTTAGATGAAATATTTAGTGGAACAGTATAGGCGAAAGACATTTAATCTCCAAGACCACAGCTATACTTATAACCAATGCACATTTGTCTTTAATGTGCTTCTACCAATTTCTTAAAAGTTCTTTTAAAGGAAAATTGTATCATAACCAAAAAGGTTATTTGAGAGTGAAAGAGGAAGTAATCAATAATGCTTGCTGAGTTGATCATTAAGGAGGAGTTCTGCTTTTTACCTTTATCTTACCTTCAAGTGACTTCTTCGTGTGCTATGTAGATTTTACCTCCCGGTATTCCTAATAACGATAAAACTTGACACTTACTAAATGCTACTGTGTGTCAGCAACTGCTAGTTTGTGTACATCTACATATGTACTTTATGAGAATCCACTCATTTAACTCTGCTTACAAGGTGTATGCTATGATTAGTCCAAATGCACAGTTGAGGACAGCGATGCAGAGAGTGGTTGAATAACTCACCCAGAGTCACAGTACTGGTAAGTGGTGGAGCCAGGGTTAACCCCACTAGTCTGACCCAGAGCTCTATTTCTTAACCATTGCACTAAATAGCCTCTCAGAATTACTGGACAACCATCTTCTCATTTACCTTTCAATGCACCCGTGAAGAGCGCCCACACTAGTGCCTGCCACTGCAGTCTCTTCATTTCACTGCAGCGGTCACACTCCTGTTTTTCCCAAATGGTCTCATGTCCACTTATGGCTCCAGACTCATTGCAGTCACCTCTCTAATTTTCTTCTCTTAGTCCTCCTGACTTCCCTCAGCTGCTCCAACATACAGCAATCTCTTCTGTCAGGGCCCAGGAAATAAGCTACTGCCTTATTCTTGGGTCGCCTGTGCCCTTTCTTTCTCTGGCTCATGCCTACACCCTCTTCCAGATGTGGTTTAAAGGTCCCTTTTTCCAGACATGCTTCTCCCACTCTCCCCTGTTCCATACTCTTCTTTGCAGCAGAGTGCACAAGTGTGATTCATGACTCAATAATGTATTTATGTATGATCCCATATTGTATGCCTGACTCCCCCTTGCAACCCACGTGATTCATGAGGATGGGGCCATGTCTTCCTGTCGCCCTAGTGCCTTACATAGTGCCTTGCAAAGAGTAAGTGCTTGGTTAACATGTGTTGGGTGTTCTGGGCTGAATTGTGTCCCTCTGAAAAATTCACTGAAGTCCTAAGCTCCAATACCTCAGGAAGTGACTATATTTGGGGATAGGATATTTAAAGAGGTAATTTAGGTAAAATGAGGATTAGGTGGGCCCTAACCCAGTATGACTGGTGGCCTTATCAGAAGAGAAGGTTAGGATGCAGATAAAACATAGGCAGACAGACAACCATGTGAGGACACAGAGAGAAGTTGGCTATCTACAAGCCAAGGAGAGAAGCCTCAGAAGCAGCAAAAGCTGCTGACATCTTGATCTCATATTTGTACCCTGCAGAACTGTGAGAAAGTAAATTTCTATTGTTTATGCCACCCAGTCTGTGGTAGTTTACTATGTCAGCCCTAGCAAACTAACGCATTGGATAACAGCCTGACATTTTCTATGTCAAACTGGCCTTTCTTCAACTTTGATTTCCATTGCGTTCCATGTCAAACTACAACTTCCTCTTTACTGCATTTTTATCCACCAAGATCTGCCTTTTTTTTTTTTTTTTGCCTCTTCTTGACTTAAAGTAACTAATATGCTAGAATATATATGCAAATACTTTTTATTGTCTTTACTAGTATTATTTATTACTTCCAGCAGGCTGATTACAATGATGCAAGCTTTCTTGCCAAGGTGCTCACTTTTTAAGCTCCAAGTCTGTGCCTATCTCAAACATCCATGTAATCATTTTGGATAGTTGGTGTGGAAACTGCTGATAAGCAAATGAGAGAACTTCTCCCAGCTGCTGCAGGGTCCATAAATTCAAGTGAGTTCATTATTTTCTTTTCTGATGTGTAATGTCACTCTAGAAAATTATCATTTAATCAGCAGTAATGACTCTCATATTTCTGCTGCACTGCTTGTTAATCTCCCTACCTAGTATAAAGTCTTTAGCAATGCAAATACAATCTCAGCTTAGAAACAGAGCTATGCAAAAAGAAGGGATCTTACTCTATTCTTCTATTGTCATGACTATAGCCCTTAATAGTCACAGAAACAAAACGATAATTGTACCCTGTCTGATGTACCAAGTATGATTTTCCTTGGAAGGTAGTCAAAGATAGGAAATGATTCATTTGAATTTGGTAATTTTATAAAACACCTAAACACTTACATCCCTTGGTCCATTTTGCATGTTGCACATTTATCAAAAGCCTGGGGTTCCCCCTCCTGCAAGGCCCTATCTCTCTATCCTCCTTATGTACCTCTGTCCCTCTTGCTTACTATGCTCTGGTCACTCCAGTCTCCTTCTATCTCCTTGAAAAGATTAAGCTCCTTCCTACCTCAGTGCCTTTGTACATGCTGTTGTCTCTGCCTATGACTACTTTCCCCATGTTCTTTGCCTGATAACTTCAGATTTTAGGGCTCTGTTCACTGCTGTTTTCTAGAGGAAGATTTCCCTGAATTTCCCAGGACACCACAGGTCCCACGATGAGTCCCATATTAGTTCTTAAAGTATGGGGTGATACTTTTCTTCAGAGCACTAGTCACAATGACAGTAAATACTTGGGTTTATAATCTATAACTTGTTAGCTCTGTCCCTATATTTAGAAGGGCAAATACATAGGCCATTTTTTCAGACTCTCAGTCACACACATAGATACAGTGGTTGCCACAAAGCATTTCTGTTTTTTGTCCTCCACCTTTGAGTGATTGATGAGTCACACTCAGGACTCCTCCCTGGGCCTTTTGTTCTTCCTTTCCTCCATGACGTTCCTTGGCCCCACAGCCTTGTCACCACCATCCACAGGGCTCCTTTCTTCCTCTCAATCTCTGGCTCACACAGTCCATCACTTGGTTACATCAGACTTTCCTTCAGTGGTTGGGGGTTGGAGGGCTTTAGACCAGAAGAACGGAATGCAGAAAATCGTTTGCTTCCAGTCCAGCCAGGGAGCAATATTTGAAAGACAAAGAAATCTGTCTCTTGATAATATTGGCCACTTCTTGTAGCATAAAGCCAGAAAAAATAATTCAGAAGTGTTTTTGCTAATGTTTCTTCAGTCCATTGCCTCCCTGA
>NW_012151729.1:7601574-7603077 GCF_000956105.1 Propithecus coquereli
TCATCTATCATCAATTTATCATCTAAAAATTATAGGATAAGAATGATGTTTCAGCTACTAGTTCAAATATGTTTTTATATATGTTTAATTTATTTCTCCCAGCAACCCTTTTGATAGATGGGAAACTAAGGCTTCCAAAGTGAAGTAACATATCCAAGGTCTTACTGTTTCCTAAGAGTAGAATGGGGACATGAATCTGAGCACTCTGGCTCCAGAGCTCATGGTATTTACCATGACCCAATTTACCTCGCAGTGCTGTACATTGCACAAACACCAATGGACCATTTGTGCATGTATCACACTACATTACAGTAATTCCTTTTTGTGCTCCTTACAAGACCGAGTGCTCCAAGACCAAAAACTAATCTGTTTTAATGTTGTACAACCTTAACTGTATGTAGTAGCAAAGTCCTTACCATAAAGTAATATTTGCTGAATTTACCTTCAGTGCAGTTCATACAAATCTTGGAGGCTGGCTTCATTGTCTGATCAAGTCCCATGACTTCCATCTTATCTTTCTGCTAAGGATTGAAATGTTAACCTTCTCAGTATAATCAAGTTTAATTAATGCAGTTAGATTTCTGTGCCCAGAGGTGAAGAATGTGTGTTCTCAATAAGTCAAACTATTAAATGAACATAATACAGTTATAAAGGAGATCATTTCATGCTTCAGAAGGTTCAAAAATGCCCAAATCTTATACTACCAGATTCCAAGACTTTCACGCCAAACAGGTGGGGAATCCACTGAGAAAAAAGCCTCCAGAGAAACTTAATGTGATCAGGAAAGTAATCCACAAGGAGTTTATTGGGTGTGGAATAAATCCTGTACTCACATATTAGGAGTCTCTCAAACAAACTAATAAGAAGCTTCAGGAACTCTCAGAATTGGTGAAATTTGACACCAGAGAGAGATATTTAGGGGGTTCAATAAGTCTTAGGGGTAAGTCTTGGAGATGAACTGAATGTTAGGGGGGTAAGAGAGATGGACAGATTTCTGGCCTTGACTGTTTGGATGGAGGTGCCAGTAATCAAGAATAGAAACACAGGAGAAAGAACAAATCGTATCCACTCCCCTAAACTAGGAGGGAGGGCAAAAGAATAGAAGAAAAAACTAATGATCCTCCTACTTTTAATACACATCTCTTCATTTGGGAATGACAGAAATCCAACTGGAACTAATTTACAGAAAAAGAGAACTGTGTTGGCTTCAGTTACCAAATCTTCATAAAGGTAGGTGAAGAATTGGACTTAAGTGCAATTGAAAGTGGGAACTTATGATCGTCATGCTGGATATAATCTACACGTAGTGACATACAAAGATACTAATTTTACTATTCTATATAACATTCATATCAAACAATGAAACATTGCCATCGTCCCAGAAAGTCCTTTAGTATCCTTCGTTTTAACAACATATGCCCCTAGAAAGCATTTTACAAGAAAAATATTCACACAGCTTTAATCATAATAGCTAAACACTGCTATTCTGATTTCTAGAATCAT
>NW_012151729.1:7615657-7617166 GCF_000956105.1 Propithecus coquereli
TGGGATGTTGGCTATGAGTTCATCATATATAGCTTTTATAATTTTGATGTATGTTCCTTCTATGCTTAGTTTGTTGAGGGTTTTTATCATAAAAGGGTGCTGGATTTTATCAAATGCTTTTCTACATCTGTTGAGATGATCGTGTGGTCTTTGTTTTTGTTTTGTTTGGGTGGTGGGATCACTTTTATTGATTTGTATATGTTAAATCATCATTGCATCCCTGGGATGAAACCCACTTGATCATGGTGAACTATCTTTTTGATGTGCTGTTGAATTCAGTTTGCTAGTATTTCATTGAGGATTTTTGCATCTATGCTCATAAGGGATGTTGGACTGTAGTTTCCTTTTTTTGTTGTTGTTGTGTCCTTTCCTGGCTTTATTATTAGGGTGATACTGCCTTCATAGTATGAGTTAGGTAGGATTCTCTTCTTCCCTTCCTATGTGTGTTTCCACTGACTATCTCCTCTCAATCGTAGGCTTCATTTTGCTGCATCTTTGAATGTTTCATAATTTTTTATTGAATGCCAAATATTGTGTACAAGAGAACAGTAGAGATAAAAGTAAATAATATTTATGCCTAGAGAATGACATTTTTCTTCTTTTATCAAACTCTTAGTGTGTGAGGTATGGTAGGGAGGATCGAATCAAATTAATGTAGTCTATAGTTGAGCTGGCTCTGAGATTTGCTGCTGCTTTAGTTAGATTCAGCTCATTAAAGTTATCAAATTATTTGAGGGTGGAATCTATTTTTTAAATTTAGGGTTTGGGTTCTGAGTACCTAGGAGTTATGTCTTATTTTTCATACCTGGCCATCATACTTTAACAAGATATGTGAACTTGAAATTCGGTGTAAATCTTTCTTATCTCTCCTGCCCTTCTTCTAGTGGTAGATGTGTCAGTATTTGATGTTCAATGTAAGGTTCATAGTGATTATGGCTTTTTTTCTCAGTTCTCCTTCCCTGCCCTTATTCTTCGGCAGGCTTCACAAATCTGTACCACAGTGTGGTTTTGTTCAGCTCTCTTGCCTCTCCCCAAGTTTCAGATTGCCACTGCCTCAAGCTCAGTGTAAGGCTCAGATGATCTGTAGGGTTTCTCTCAGTTCTTAGGCCCTGCCCTCTGAATACAGCAGGCTCATGTGACTGTGCTTCTGGAGCCACCTCTTTCTATTCACTGCTCTTCTGTCTTCTCTCTCTGACTTGGCATTATTCTCTCAAGTCAGCTTTTCCATGAGGCAGGAGATCTGGCTGTCAGCAGATGGGGGCTCCTAACTTGTAAGATTTGTGAACAGATAAAGATTTAATTATATATAGCTAAAGCATGTGTGTGTGTGTATATATAAATACAGTCAATCCTCATTATTCGTGGATTCTGCATTTTAGAATTCACAGAACTTTTTTGGTCATTCATGGGCATGCACAGCAGAACAACAAAAGATTTAAGTCACCTGATGCATAAATTCTCAGCCTAGGTCAAATAAGTTGACACTGCCTTTTTGTCAGTATATTTATA
>NW_012151729.1:7618612-7625226 GCF_000956105.1 Propithecus coquereli
TCAGAAAATGTTCCCAAAATATTCATATGTTTCCTGGGTATGAAGAAAGGATAGCACATCATCACATTAAAGTCGACAACCATTAATACAATACAAAGACAAACATTTATTGAGTGCTTCCTTTGTATAGGAATTATGCTAAGCACTTTACAGGCGTTATCTAATTTAATCCTCTCAATAAACCTAGGAAGCGGGATTTTTTAATTTGAAAAATTAGAAAAATCAAAGCACAGAGAAATTAAATAGCTTTGTCAAAGAGTACACATATGGCTTGGGGCAGAGCTGGCCTTTGAGCCTAGGCCTTCTAAATCTGATATAAGAAAGCATCACCTGGAATACCCGTTATCTATGCAGATTTTTGTTTAATATGTTGCCAGAGAATCTACATTTTTAGCAGGCACAATAGACAGTGTTTCTTAAACTCTAACATGCATAAGAATCAACAGGAGGGCTTATTAAAACAGAGATTCCTGTACATCACCCCCAGAGATGTTGATTCAGGAAGTCTGGAGTAGGACCTGAGATTCAGCATAGATAACAAGCTCCCAGGTGATGCCAATGTTTCTGGCCACATTTTGAATAACAAACCTAGACATTTATGTTTCAGGTAATGTAGATCACTCTGAAAAACAGAGAACTATCTCATATCATCTGCATAATTAAATGGTTAGCTGAGAGTTATCTACAGAGAAAAGGAGCTTCAGGCTTTGGGTCAAAAATCAAAAAGTTTAGATAAGAGGGAAAGGGTAGGAAATTATTCAGTGGCAAGGTGGGAAGTCATGGATCCCTGAGAGATGAGAACTTTAAGAGATCAGCTGAGAGCTTGCTTAGACTGTCCGGGCAGAGGATGGACTCCCAGGCCAAGGGCTGGTTGACTTAGAGTGGAAAGTAATTACCATGGGTCCCAGTGGGGCAAGCTGAAGGGAGAGGCCAGGTTGCCAAAACAAACCGTAGACATCAAACAAGGTGCAATGCCCACAAACAAAACTAGGACCTAGAGCCATAGAAAATGCAGAAAAGAGGCCTGACTTTTCTGGCAAGGGTGTCGTGTCCAGGGTTCAAATAATCTACAAAAGATGAAAAGTATTGATCCCAAGTAGAAATGTTGACAGCAGCCTGATTTAGTGAGTACAGACAGGTTTGACTACCCATCATCAGTAGAGGTGGGTAGCCTACTCTACTTTCCTGGTTGGGATAATGAAGACCACCAGGCTAATGCCCTTTTCTAGAGTGAGGGTAGTTCCTGTAGAAAGATTTTAGCTTAACGTCATTACACAGACACAGAGCCATACCCCTAAGAGTTTCTAACCCCTGGGGTACAGCCACAGAAGGGAAGAGTCCAGTAGAATATTCTAATAGTAGCTAGGGACCATCACCCACTTAAAAAGCTTTCTTGGCCAGTAGGGTCAGTCACAACTACACTGTGTATTCTATAAATGCAAAATAAGTAATTTGATGGCATAAAGTAACAACTAGGAAAATAATACACTATGCTTAGCAACACTGTTACCCGCATTATCCCAGCATGGTGCAATGCCTTCTGCTGATCTCTGCTGCTGATCTGATAGAGACTTGAAGTTTTCTTCAAGATCAAGAAAATCTTCTTGATTCTTTCTTCACAGTCTCTTCTTCATCCAGATGTACATCTGACTGGGAGAAGAATTATCTAGCAGCTGTGGACAGCTATAACATTTATTCTTTATTATCTCTCATAATTATCTCATTTAAAAAACAAGTATGTTTTTAAATACCTTTTTTTTTTTCTGATTACAAGGGCACCATGTGTTTATTATAGAAACTGCATGGGAAATGAAAGTAAGTACCTGCCGAATACTCACACTTACTGCGTGCTCTTACAGGCACTGTAGAGAGTGTGGTGAACAAATACTGTATTAATTGTATTCCATAATCTTACCTCCCAAGAATGATCACCATTGATACTTGTTTGTTTGTTTATTTTATTTTGGTTTGGCTTCATCAGGATCCTGCTCCACATACTGTTTTATATCCCACTTTTAAGGTTAACAGTGTTTTGTGAAAAATATTCCACTGTCATTACCTAATTGGCTTATGGCTACATAGTATGTATATTCCATCTCAAAGATCTCAGTACCTCTGTTCCACTTATTAACTGCTACTTCTTGCCACTTCTTATCTAGATCATCTACTTAAGTCTGTCAGAGCCCTCAGACCAACCCTACATCTCATCGTTCATAACTTCAAGTTCTTTTTCATCAATATTCTTAAATTCCTAGTTCTCGTATCAGTGGTTCGATGGCAAGTGGGTCAGTCCAGCAGCTTTTTTATGGCCATGTTTTATACCAACTCTGATTCTCTCTGTAGCCGGTGGCTTGGTTCTGATACTTGCATTTTGAATGACATCAGAAATTCTGAATCCTAACAACCACTGATGCAGAATAAGCTCCCTACAAATATGTTTAATGTATTACAGCCTATAAAACATTCTTCAAGTCAGATTATCAAATGGAGGTCCTTTGAGCAAAATATTACATATTGCAAACCTGATTCTTGCCCCCACAGAATTTCTGCTGATAAAGTTTATCTGTGTGTATTTGAGAATATATTTCCATATTGATTACTATAATCCAGAAGAGTAGTGGTTTCTCTCTGGAAAGAACACAAAACCTGAAACCATAATATCGCCTTTTCAAACTGCATTTCAAAAGGCAACACCATTGAAACCATTGAAAAATTCTAGATCTATAAGGAAAAGAAAATTTAGGGTTTTAGATTTTCAGTTAAATGTCTACATCAAAATTTTATGCACATTATAATTGGCATGGGGAGAGAGAGAGGGGCGGGGAGAGACACGGTATTGAGAAAAATTTGCACCCACCAGCCTCAAGCACCTCAATATTCATTCAGGCCAATGCCCAAGGATTTTAAATTATGCCTCTTTTCTAGAAAGAATCATAAGATTCCTTTAGGCATTACAAAACAGAGAACTGAGCTTAATGGAGAGTAGACCCAAGAACCTTCCTTCTCCACTGACTGAAATATAGTATTTTTCCTTTAAAATAATGTTGAAGGAAGATAAACCTTTAAACCTACAGACTTGCAGCTTAACACTGTAATTTATTTCTCCTGGCAACCGTTGCAATATTCCTAGATTTATGTAGAGAAGAAAAAATATAATTCTTCTATTTGAAATGGACAAAACTCTAGAAAGAAAAAAATAAGGATTTTGACTTTCTCTGTTAAAAGAAGAAAATGGACTATGGAAATGTAACTTTCCACCATCGAATCCTCTGAGAATTTTGGAACATAATTACAGAACAGCATTATATATTTAAAGTATTCAAAATTGAGTATAAGGCTCTGACTTCCCAAATACTACTGAATTAAAAGAATCTTATCGGCTAATAGTAGTGGTTGGATGAAAAGGTTTAGAACTTGCAGAAGCATAGGAGAAATGACAGCAAATGTTTATTGACTAAGAACTCGAGCATTGGGAAGGGGGCATTTTAATCAGCTTCATCTCTTTTGTGCCTGGTGCAAAAGCAAAAACAGAATTCTAAGTTTTCCTATTCTTCAGCAAATAGCTAATTTGTGGCTTTGTAATTTGTTTAAAAATGAGGCTCATATTATATCTCATATGAAATGTGATGCTTATTAATATGCAGGAAATATGCTGACAGCAACAGGAAGAAAAAACGTCTCCTAAATCTGAACAAATATCAGCATAATATGTATTGAGCTTATGTAACCGAAACGTGTGATGGCCTGAAACAATAGGCTGGCACTAAGAATTTTCACTGTGGTCCCTGAGATCTCTCCTTAAATTTAGTTGTTGGCATCTGATTATTGTTCCAATGAGTTTGGCTCCCTGGGGATTAAGATGAGGAGAGAATGCCAGAGTGCAGACAAACTTCTCTGATTTTGCAAAGAATAGCCCGGAATAAACTTAGAGCAGTGATATTCCTGACTCCCAGATACTCTTCCCATATTAACACAGAGCTGGATTCTCATTCTAGTCACATATGTTAAGCATTTTTTATAATTACAATTTTAAATTAATCTTTTTTAATTATAAAGGAAAACAGACTTGTTGTATAAAGCTCTAAAGACATACGTCTAAGCAAAGAGAACAACATTAAACATCTTTGTCCTTTTATTCTGTTTTACCAAGGGCCTCGTTTCACTCCACCTACACTCCCCCCAACACATACGTAAGAGTCGGCAGGAGGGAGGGAAACAGGAATGAACACACAGGAATTTTGCGTTTGCGTTCACTATTGTGTCCTGAGTAGTTCCACATACCATGCTTTTGTGGAAATATTGTTAGTGGCTATTTCATGTTTTTATTTTATTATAATTTATAAAACTATTCCCCTACTGTTGGACATATTTAAATATTTCACAAGGGGTATTAGTCATGATTTTCTTCATGAATTCCTGTGACTCTCACTACCCTCTGAATGTTTGTGTTCCTCAAAAGTCTATCTTTGGCTTCTCTTTTCCTTTCTTTCTTTTTCTCCTTCATTGATTTTATCTATTTCCATTTTTTTTCAAGCTCATTCTGCATATTAATGACTCGCTATATGCTCAGATCTCCGTCCCGAATCTGAGGTCCTGTACTCCTCTGTCTTGTGGACACCTCTTCCTTGGGTTCCCACGGGTAACACAATCAAAAAAGTTCTCAAACTCCATCCCTACTGGCTAGCCAGATCAGAACCTTGGAGAGCACCTCAGCTTCGTCTCTCTCATTGAGTTTGCACTTATACTGGATTAATCTGCCTTGGAGCGGGTGCCCATCCTTGGGTTACATGGTATGAGATGTGACAGGCAAGGTCATACTAACATTGTGCAGGGCCATTTGCTCAGAAGTGATTGTGTACATGGCACAGGTCCTGGCTGACATGTTTAATACAGTCATTTAAAATATTCCTTTGGATAAAGTTAAGAACTGTGGTAATGATAAAGTACTTAAACATTATATGTATACTAGTTTACATATAAATAATAATTATAATAACATTAATTTACATATAGTATATATATCACTATAGATTCACAGTTCACAAATATGAATGACTAATCTGAAGAATGTAGGGTGGCTCAGAGACAGGAGATGCATCAAAAAACACTTGTGTGCTGCAAATCAGTTTTTCTCGGACTTTCCTCTAATCCCAGCCCCTGTTTTTGGAATCAGCTTTATTCATGTGCAAATGATAGTGCTTCATGTGGGGCCCATACCCTATACCTCTTGCTTTGCCCAGGGGCTTCTCTGCTACAGGCATGGGCATGGGCATGCCTTTCCATTCCTAATTGTATCCTTATTACTCAGTAAAAAATTGTTAGATGGTAAAAAAAAAAAAAAATGAATGCGATTTTAAAACTTTCCTCCAAACCTCACACTTCTGAGGTCCAGGCTGTCAGAAGACACATACGCTAGTTCATCTTTGCTAGGGGTGGGGATTAGTACCCCCTAATTTTATCATTATGGGTGATAGAAAAAGAAATTTGACATTTATTAGGATAAAACAGGATTTCATTAATTCTTCCATTTACCAAGATTATTGTTTTTTAATCTAATTTCCTTGCCTCTATTTTATGTATTCTAAGTAACCTTCCTCCCTCCCCAGTTCAAGATTCTCGTAGCTGCAGGTGATCTGTCTCATTGTGTCCCAAATTAAGGAAAGGATTCTGTGACCTCCCCTGTCCTCTTTCCAGTGGCTTTTTTGAAGTTTAGCTGAAGCCAGAATACTAAAAGAAAAAAGAAAAAATGTATTGAGTGCCATTGTGCTTTTTACCTTGACACACACAGTCCCATTAAAGGAGGAACTGTTAAGCTGTATTTTACAGTTGAAGAAAACGAGGCTCAGAGAGATCAAGTGAACTGCCCAAGTTCACACAGCTAATAAAGGATTTCATTCCAAAGCCCAAGCTGTTAACTTGTACATTTTAGAGCTGCTGGGATCTGCTAAACTTCAGTTTCTTTCGAATGAACAGTAGGTTTTTTCCTGCCCTGTGCAGTATTGTAGGTCCTTCAGGGCAGCTGAGAAGTATCATAATCAGGGCCTCTGACCTTGTCATTCGTTCTTTTTCCTACTGTTCAGGTTAACTGCAGGCACCCTAAGGAACGGATTGTAACTGCTTTGGACTTCAGAGGAGCAGGCCTAGCTACTACTCCAAAATTCTTACAGCAAACCCAGGATAATGCTTTTTCATATTAATGTGCACGCTCTCTTTCTCTCTCTGTGTCTTTCTCTCTCTCTTTCTGTCCCTTCCTTCTTCTCCCCACTGACTTTCTCTCTCTGTGTCTGTCTTACTTTGAGACGAAGTGAGGGTAAAAAATAAAAGGGATAGAAGGATATTTTCATTTAATTTTTTTTTTTTTTTTTTTTGCTGACATGCAAGTTCATTTAAAATTGATCTCTGAGGATTTAGTAGAGTTTTTACTATTGGGCACTGTGACAATTTAAACTGTAGATTCTTAGCATTGACTCTAAATCTATGGAAATAAATCATGGTGGAAAGCTAATTATTTCTTAATTACAGGACACATTAGTATCTAGCTGTAAGAATTCTGTAATGGGTTAAAGACCATTTTGGTTAACGGAAAGTTTTCCCTTAAACTTTTTGCTATAGCA
>NW_012151729.1:7625421-7627277 GCF_000956105.1 Propithecus coquereli
ACTCCAGTAAGTAACAGCCACCCTAAAAGTTCATGATTAGATATTAAATTTTACGTATTTGAATACATAGTCAATATATTATCTAAATCCATTGGAGACCTTCCTTGCTAAGTAGAAACTTTATTTACTATGAGTTGAGATTAGGAAATAATTTAAATAAAGACTCCATTTTAGAAAGTACTTGAGTCCCTGTGTCTCTGAGCTGAATCGTGTCCTCATCATTGTTCCACACCTGGGGAATATGGCCCCATAACAGCCTTTCTCTCCCTCCTGTTTGTTCCCTAAAGCTGTGTCACCGCACCTTTCTGTACCTTCAATCAAGGCCACCATGGCCAACATTCATCATTTTGCAGATATTTATTACGGAGCACCTGCCACCCGCCAGGTGGGAATAGAGTAGTGGACGGGATAGAAGCAGCCCGTGCTCTCGCAAAGCTGTCAGTTTAGATGGGAGAAGAGGATTGATTGGGTAAGCAAATTAGTAGTGAGATACATGCTATAAAAAGTTGGGAGTAAAAGGTTCTGAGGATATAGATACGACAGAGGGAACTAGCAAACAGGACTTACGTAATTCTAGGGAAATGTGTGATAGCCTTTTTGAAACCCTAGGAAAATGAAGCATTTATGAAATAATAACATTGCTAATAATAATAGTAACAGTATTTATCCTTTGTTGAATATTTGTTATTGACAAGACATTGAAATAACTGTATAAACCATAAATGTATATTACTAAGTGAAACAAGCCAATATGATGTATGATTCCAACTGTGTGACATTTGGAAAAGGCAAAGCTATGGAGACAGGATCAGTGGTTGCCAGAGGTTAGGAGGGGCGAGGGGACGTGAATGGATGAATAAGTGGAACACACAGGAATTTTAGGACAGTGGAACTATTCTGTATAATACTGTAGTGGTGGATACATGGCATGTATTTGTCCAAACCCACAGAATGTACAACACAAACAGTGAATCCTAGTGTAAACCGTGGACTTCAGTTAATAACACTGTATCAGCGTTGGCTCATCAATTGTAACAGATGTACCGTATTACTGTACTGTTAATAATATGGGAAATTGGTGAGGAGGGGTGTGTGATGGAACACTCTAATTTCTGCTCCATTTTTCTGTAAACCTAAAACTGCTCCAAAGAAAAAAATTTATCAATTAATAAAACAAAACAAAAAACAAACAAAAAAGAACTCTATGAAGAAGACACTAAAATAAGGACAGTTTTTCAACTTGCCTAATTTCCCACACCAGTAGGGGGCTAAATTAGCAAGTCTGCCTGAGTAAACCCCTGATTTTCTGCTCAGGACACCAGAAATGCTTCCATTGCTTCTCCCTCTCATCCCCAGCCTGCTCTTAACCTCCTCCCTTCCTTTAGCTGGTAATGACCTCCTTGTTCTTCTGGGAATCTGGGAAATACATCTCAGAAATGCATTTGTCTACTTTTCTCTCCTACCCCTACAACTGCAATGGGTCGTCACACCACATGGATCCTCCTTCCACTGCGTTTCTTGGCCCCACCCTCGCCTTTTGTCTTTCTGGCAATTACCGCTTTGGTCAGCTGGGTCATTAATTCTTCTCCATTTCCATTGTGTCTTGGGTCCTTCACCTGCTCTGGGCTCATGTTTCCTCTTTTGTCTCCCTCAATTTCCCCCATACTAACTCCAGATTGATTTTTCTAACAATTATTTAGCACCTTGCCAGATCATTGACACTCAATGGATGGTAAATATTTTTATGGGAATAATGATGAGGAGGATGATGATGGTGATGATAATAATATTGAGGGAGATAACGTAACTGATGATCTTTCTTTAACCTTAGCTGCCAAGCAGCAAAGCAAAATTTG
>NW_012151729.1:7627864-7628939 GCF_000956105.1 Propithecus coquereli
CTTTACATATGTATATAAAAATTGTTATATCTAGTGGTTTCTCAGGAACACATGCAGTGGTTAAATATGTCACTAAAAGATTCAAATCACTTTATTAGCCGAGACATTTGTTTTATTTACTATTTCCTGAAACAAGTATGCTTTTAGGGTGGAGCTGGTAAACATTTAGTATTTCTGGTATTTTCACCAAAATGATCAGGATAGAGTTTACCTACTACCCAATGAGTGATTCAGTTAATCTTTTCTATGATTTAAGCTAGGACTAGTTCAAATGTGTCCTGTTGGTCATTTTTTTCTCTCATAGGTACATCTGTAATTGTTACGTTGATTAACTTGATCATTGCTGTCACTTTGATCATTTTCAGAAAATTCATATGTGACAATTGAAGCCTACACAGATCACTTAGTGGATGATTACCGGCTTCAGCTCTCAACCCTAGCCAGGTAACCCTGGACAAGCCCTTTAATCTCTCTGAATTTCAGTGTCCCTTCCTGTGTGGTGGGGCTGATAATACCTTCCTATATAGAAAATACATTGCAGGGCACGATACAAATGTAAGAGGTGAGCCATTTAACTCTATATTTAGAAAGATACATTCGATAGTGTTATTTAATGTCTTGTGGTCCCTTGAGAGTCAAAGTACTCTGAGAAATATTTCAGCTAGTCTCAGTTGGAAGCTCTAACCTTAGAAAATAAACCATGTGGAAAGTGCTTTATGGTTTATATTTGAATAAATTTTTGCCCGAAAGCTCATAAAATGGCGTGTGTGTGTGTGTGTGTATAATCTTCATCCTTGGTATCATTTTTCTTTCTCCTTCCTTTGGTAACAAATAACATTTTTGCAAAATGAACAGTGCCTCAAATTGAGCATTTTTCTTTCATGTCTATGATCCTCAAGAGGAAAACTTGGGAAATGTATTCCTGTTTGGTATGACTTTCCTTTAGACATTTCAGAGCCATAGAACCGTTATGGGGAACATTTTTTTTTTTTTTCTTTTAGTGCAATAGCCTTTCTTTTGAATACTACTTTTTTTCCTAAAGAATGTTTCCTCCTGGATTTTCTCAGCTAGTTCT
>NW_012151729.1:7638004-7640068 GCF_000956105.1 Propithecus coquereli
TTTTATCTACAAGTTTATGCAGCATCGACAAGAAAGTGGACTGTCAGTGAGATGCTGATGGTCTGCCAAGGTCGCCGAAAGCTGTTGCTCTATCTCCACATCCTGCGTCATGATGTTCTTGTCTTGTTAAGTTTCCTTGTGATACAAAATATTACATTTCTTCTTATTTAAGTGGCAGGTGGTTGGAATTATTACTTTTAATTTTGGCAAACCTATAAAGTAGAACAGTCTCGATGTTCTAGCAGAGGGAACAGGACATACTGAGGCCACAGCTCACACAAATACACTTTGCCTTGCTAAATTCTCCTCGATCCTCAGGCCTCAGCTGTGTTGACACTTCCATTGGGTGATTCTGAAATGGGTGCCCGGCTATGTGCTTCTATGTGTATCTTGTGCACTGAAGGGGCAGACTCGATTTCTTGAGGCAATGTTTCTTCAGTGCTTAGCACAGGTTGTGATGTAGGCTAGGTCTTTAGTAAGTATTTGTGGAATCGATGGAATAAATGAATTCTTCCTGCAGCTGCTTCTTCACATCTCAGAGGCCAAAGAAATATCTTGGATTGAACTAGTTCACCAGGAAAATGATAATGGAAATTGGAGCACTTTTTAGAAAATGCTCTGATCAAAGAAGACATGTTTTAAGAGACAACATTTTCACCACTGTGACCTTCTTTCTTTATAAGGAGGCATATAGCATGGTAGTCAAGAGCAGAGACTAATGACAGACATACAGATATACCTGGTGTTAAGCATTCACCACACCTTTGATTGAGAGTAAGAACTTCCTGGGCAAGATGGCTTACAAGCTCTAAGCCTAAGTTTTCTCAACTGCAAAATAGGGAAAATAATAACACCTACCTCAAAGAGTTGCTGCAGGGAGTAAGTGGGATTTTGAGTATTTGGGCCATACTAAACACTCAGTATTGTTAGTCATTATACTCGATATTGCTAATAATTAGTATATTTCTGATTTGATTATCAGACTAAGAAGAGTCAGGAAAATGAAGTAGAGTGGTGCTGTGACAAGATTTCAAAAGGCCATCTGATTAAAAATTGTTCATAATTTGTATTCTCCTACATATAACCCCCCACTGCCAGCAACACGTTAAGCATAATCAATATAAATATAATTGCCATTCAAATAGGGCTATTTTGCACTCACTTTGCGTAAAAGTAGCATAAACATAAATGTAAAGACTCTGAAAGCAGCATTCTTGGTAAATGTTATACTTCCTCTGCTTCTGTCCTACTCAATTCCCAAGGTGGGTTATATTTCGAAAGCACAGTTGCTTTATTAATCTGATTTAAGAAAAGGGGGGAGTTGATAATTATACATAATGCTTAGGCTAGCTTGTAAGAAACTGACATTTTGGACTTTGTTTAATAGAACTTGCTTTCTTAATGATTACCTGGAAGGAGTGATACTAGGTGCCCTTTGTTACAGCAGAAAAGATATCGAGTGCCACCAGAAAGGGGGCAGATAACTGGGGCCTAAGTGGACTCGCCTCTCTCCGTAAATGGGTGAGTATGTCTTGAGAAATGCTGGGCTGGTAGGCGGCATGCAGCAAGACTGCTTCTATCTTATGAGTTGTAGGTCAGTAAGAATAGACTGTTTTCTAGTTTTGATTCCCCATTAATGAGAAATTCTAATGTCCAGCAGGATGGTGGCCACTGCCTTCTCCAAGTCTGTCTTCTTTCAAATGCCAGGGTGGTAATATCAATAGCCTCATTAGAAAAATGGAATTTCTCCCTGGAAAAAAAATGTTCTATCCCAGGATAGGAAATAGAAGCATGCCATGTGGAATAAGAGATACAGAGAATTCCTACCAGGAATACTATGTATGCATGGTAAAAATCTGAATTTCACATCTTGGGAGGGGTAGAGGAATGGGATCCTGTTTCAGATTGTGTCCTTCATTTTAGCAGATGTAGCACTGACTTTAGAATCACACAGATTTAAATTTATATTCTAGCTTTTGCACATTCTAACTGTGTGATCGTGGATAAATTAATGGATCTCTCTGAGCCCCAAAGCCTCATTATTAAAATTATTAATATATAAAT
>NW_012151729.1:7640118-7641979 GCF_000956105.1 Propithecus coquereli
TGCAGTGGGAATTAGAAGATTATAAAATTACTTAAAAATTAGTACTTGCCCTCGTAGAGTTCACAGTCTTGCTGAAATAGTGCATACAGTCCTAGAAAAATACTTTAGATGTTTAACTGCATGCCACTGAAACATGAACATTAATGCGTGTGGGTGTGTAGAAAGATAGATAAATAGATAGCCAGCCACACCTTACTTAATATAAACCAGTATCAGAAAATTAAGCTCAACAAAGCAAATAACTAAGAAAGTGATTATTCAGATAATTAAATGACTTTATTGTAGAAAAATGGTTTTGTATTGGCTTTTATTTACCTAGGGAGTGTCCTAAATAATTTTAACTCTGGATCAATTTCCTACCCTTAGAAATGCATGGATTGTGGTAGCATGGGATTTACTTGCAGGGTGTGGGGCGGAGAGGGAGAGACCTTTCACATGATGGAAACGTAGATAGAAAAGTGTTCAGATGTAGGTACAACTTTCCTAGGTATGTGAATTTTGAAAAGGGTTTGAATGGAGTCAAGGAAAAAACTTTTCATTCAGTCATGTATTTATTCAACAAACAGTACATATCTGGCATAGAGGAAAAAGACACAGAAAAGTAGTGATAGGAAATGTCTAAATAAATGCATTTAGGCTTTACACAGACAAATTTTCTTCACTGAAGTTGACATATTCTGCTGAGGAGTAACAGTGCTTTCTGAAATCTAAGAGCACTGAATCAAATCAAGAGTTGGAAGTGCTGAAAGATGGCAGGAGCGTCCACCCTGCTGTTGGCAAGACCTGGTTCTGAATCCTGGCTCTGCTTCTTGGTTGAGCAAACAACTCTCATCCGTACAACGGAGATGGAAACTACCTTATATGGTTAAGTGGGGCTTTTAATCTCGTAGAATAGCACCCTGGCACATAGACATGCACAGTAGAAATTACTTCTTCTGTTTCTTTTCTTCACTTAATTTGTAATGTGGCTCTTTTCACTGCAAGCTAAAGGGGAGGCTTGGGAAACCGAATTTCTTCCTCTAACAGTGTAAGCATGGTTTGTTGGAGGTTGAGTCTTTGTAAGAAGGAGTATGGCACAGACTAGGTGCCTGATCCTCATGTGAAATTTGCTCTTGGTCCACAGTTTCATATTCCACCTAACCCTGAGTGAGCTGGTAGGATTGGCAGGAATGGGGTTTTGCGAAGACTCATCTCAGCTCCGTGGAGAGTTGTGCATGTTTTGTGTAAGACTGGTTAGAGGGTCAGTAAAACTGACCACTCTCTTCAGAAGCATAGGAAGGAATGGTCAGAGGGGGAAGTGCATGGACAGAGGAAAAAGAACAAGAGTGTTGGCAGAAACAAGTGATGTTCTCTTAGCACTTTTGCTCTGATGTGCTGTACAAGTTCACTCACATTCTGCCAGTCACTCACGATACACTGGTCAACGCATGTCTCAAGGCCAAGCAACGAGGTGAGGACATGTATACTCCTTCATGGTGGGCATGATGCAAGAGACATGGCGGTGTTTGAGGCTGTGCCATCCTCTTACAGGGAGGGGAAGAAAAAATTATGTGATCTAGGGCAGCAGAAAGCATTTACGGACCGTAGTTGGGAACTCAGCACCTTTTAGGTTTCTTCCTCAATGGCAATGAAAACATAGAGAACCTGTGGAAAGCTGAGGTTAAGCATTTTATAGCAACTCAATCCAGCTCTCAGATAGTGGGATTGCCCCTTCTCTTTAGGGAACTTCTTAGTATCCTCTAAAGAGCATAATCTCATTAGACCAGCTAACTTAACCCAGAACTCTTAACATGATTTATGCACTGGCTCTTCACTCCTCTTACCGTGTGTTTTGACACTTCACAAGAACCTTTATGATCCA
>NW_012151729.1:7642029-7644318 GCF_000956105.1 Propithecus coquereli
CCTCAAATACTTAACATTTTTGTGGTAAAAACATTTGAAATTTACTCCCAGCAATTTTGGAATGTAAAATACTCTAGTATTTACTGTTTTTTTCATACTGTCCAACAGAATTCCAAAAAAGAATGCAACATTCTTCTTGTCTGAGATTTTGTACTCTTTAGCCATGATTTAAAATTTTTAAATAAGAGAAAATACCATTTTCAAAACAGCATCAAAAAGCGAATGTATTTAACCATATTAAGCTTGTACTAGAGCAAACGGGTGAACATAACAATAATTCATGCTATTGCATGTTCAACAAAGTGGCAACAGAGAAAGTTGGTCAAAGAAAGGCAGAAGAAAATTTCTTGTAAGAATTAGAACAGAGGGGTTCCCTAATCATCTGGCATCTGTCCAATGTTCTGTCTACGGTTAGCAATGTACATGACGGGAACTTCAGGAATCTTCTGGATTTTTCCCTTAAGGTTCTGGTCAACTGTGGCCACATGTAACACTTGTGCTGAGTTACTCTCTGTCCTAAGCAGTCATCCGCATGGGTCAATTTGTGTGTACGTGGTCATCGTTCATATCCTGGATCCTTGAGGATGCTTAGGGCCACTTGATACTTCTGCCCCAATTTCTCAACTTCAGCCATTACACAGTCAGTTATACGAGGCATGCGCTTGACATGCAGACAGCTGTCACTGACTGCACTAAGTCCAGTTTGACTTTAATGGAAAAGTTGATAAAGTTGTATCAACCAGGATGTGATAAGGTGGGCCCGGCTCTGTGTTATATCAGAAGAATAAGCAGGAAGGGCGTTGGAGGAATTCTCTTTCCTTTAGCATGTTGGGATCTATCTTTTCTTTCTTTTTGGGTTTTAATCTATCCTTTAAGCCTCTGATCTCTGAGACTAAGCATTCACTGCATGGTAGTAGACTTCCTTGTCTCCTTTTCTTTCCCCAGGCTCATGTTACACTTTTGTTTCTTCTATATTCTAGCATTTCTGTAAAAGCATGTTTTACTGGTATAATGAAAAATAGAAAACAATAAAGCAGAAAGTTTTTTTGTTTTTATAATCTTTTTTTTTTTATTTCAATAGATTTAGGAGGCACAAGTGTTTTTTGTTACATGGATGAATTGCATAATGCTGAAATCAGGGCTTTTAGTGTACCGGTCACCAGAATAATGTACACTGTGCCTGATAGGTAACTTTTTATCCCTCACCTCCCTTTTACCCTCCTCCCTTCTTAGTTTCCAATGTCCATTGCACTATTTTATGACCACATATACTCACCATTTATGTGAGAACATGTGATATTTGTTTTTCCATTCCTGAGATACTTCAGTTAGGATAATGGTCTCCAGTTCTATTCAAATTGCTGCAAAAGACATTATTTCATTCCTTTTTATGGCTAAGTATTGCTCCATGGTGTGTGTGTGTGTGTGTGTGTATAAAATACCACATTTTCTTTATCCATTCACCAAACAGTTTAAATTAAAAAGAAGATAAATTTGCTCAATATGGAGAGTGATGGAGAGATGTACAAGTTTATAAATGCCACAGAACTTCAGATGACTCCAAGGAACTGTCCATTATATTCATTTTCATGCAGTCAATTATATGCTCATCCATCCCGTTACATGCGTGATGCCTATTCTATGTCCATTTTGGAAGGGACCCAGTGTATGGTAATCAACAAGAAAGACACAGGCCTTGTTCTCAACTTAGGAGGAAGAAAAGAGGCAGAAGATGTCTGTAATTCTGAAAGAATAACATTCAAAGATATGCTTTTCTAGGAGCCATTGTTTTATGTGAAATAATTTAGTACAAATTGTGGATCCTCTAATCACATTCAGTTGTCATTATCAAATTTAAATCATGCAGTGGCAGAAAAAATCACATGCTAGTGTTGTCAGGTCCTTGAATTTCTTTACCTCAAATGTCTGAACATTCCAAAGAAGCTTCTAGAAGTATCCATTCAGCAGATCAAAGGACCACTAGGGTAAGGCAGAAGCTTACAGAATTTTTAAAGGACTTTTATAGGTTAAACATCTTATGAAATATCTCTATGTGTAGCTTACTGAAAGGCTCTGAAGTTAAGAAAAGGATGACATTTCCATGTTTTGTATTTGGGCTTCTGAAGAACAAGGTGTCAATTTGATTTAATTCAATTCAACACATATTTATTGTCATTGCATTATAATATTTATTATATTTGCATTATAGCATTTGCCGTCACTTCAGGAGGAAGCTCAGTAATTAGAGACCTCAGCCGTCAGCCATTTTTGCCTTTCCTCAAAGTATAC
>NW_012151729.1:7655943-7668566 GCF_000956105.1 Propithecus coquereli
TTCTGGGGTCAAGCGATCCTCTTGCCTCAGCCTCCCGAGTAGCTGGGACTAGATGTGTGCACCACCACGCCTGGCTAATTTGTTCTACTTTTAGCGGAGACAGGGTCTCTTGCTCAGGCTGGTCTTGAACTCCTGAGCTCATGCTACCCTCCAGCCTCCGTCTCCCAGAGTGCTGGGATTATAGGCGTGAACCACCGCGCCCAGCCCATATGTCTTTTCTTGCTTGGGTGGTCAATACATTGACTTATCATTTTTGTTTTCAGTAAATCCACAAAAATTCAACCTATGTCATCTTAAGGGGAAGGAATACATCAAATACTGAGACTGGGACCTAAACTTTAGTACTCAGGAAAGATTTAGGAGAAGAGGCTAATTTTGACTGGAGAATTCTCTATGGACCCCAGAGGGACATTTTGAGTGGAGACAAGGTGGATACAGAGAATTAGTTCCTAGATAGATGCAGTAGATGTGGCTTTTGTGTTCTTTGAAACATTGCCTACGTCATTCTCATTTGCTGAGTGGCGTTGTGGACAGAACCTTGCTCTTGTAGGGAGGAAATTTGGCTTATGGTCCTAGTTTCAACCAGAGATACATTTTAAATAATGAAATAAATTTTTCTACAATGTTTTTTTTTTGCCTTCTCTTCTCAATGCACTGGAGGAATAGGGTTATAATTGAAAGACATATTCTCAAGAAAATTGTACAAAAAATGGATTCTCATCATGATAATGATTTCAATGTATTTTTTGATATTGAGAATGATGGTTTTGTTCCAGGAACTTATGTTACAATCAAATTAATTCATCTTTGCAATGAGACCAATGGATGAAAAGGTCTGTAAAGTGCAAATTGTTGTTATTAATTTATAAGATAAAGCGCTTGTTGTTTTGGGAACCAGTCCCAGAGCTCACTGTTTTCACATAATCTTATATTGTGGGTAATTATACACAGACATTAACTTGATAAAGATAATTACAAGAATCTATCATAGCTAGGGTTTTGGTTTATTTGATTGTGAACTTTTGGGAACTTTGGATTAGATAATTAACTTACACTGGGTATTTATTTGTTGACGAGTGCCTGAAATAGTTACTGAAATTAATACAGAGCACGTTTTTACCTTTTCACAATGAATTTGTTTGATTAACAGCATGGTATTTATTCAGTTGGAGATCTTAAATACCAGATGCAAATTTCAAATAATCACTTAAACAATCGAGTTCAAATATTTAACAGATCAGTGCAGAAAAGATTAAGTGGGAAATTTACTTTAAAGGACAAGCGTGTGTGTATGTTAAAGACAGAGGTATAATGAGACAGCAGCAGATTTTAACCATTTCAGACATGATGATATGGCAGACACAAGGGTGATGTTTTTCATTTTTGGAAATTTTCTATTCCTTACAAGTTGTGTGTGATTTTTCTGGTATGTTAGGGAATGGTTCCCCACTGTAGCTGTGTATAAACATTGCCAGGCGATCCTGTTAAAAATCCAGATTCCTGGGCCTGTTGGGATTCTGAATTGGAGATCTGGTCTGGGACCTGCACACCTTTATTTTTAATAAGCTCCGCAGGCGATTCAGATGCACAGCTTGCTTTGGGAAGTACTAAATTAAGGGGATTCCTATGGAAGTCTGCTCCTTGCTAGAAACATGCTATCATATTAGTTTGCTCTTAAAATTATAAACAAAAAAGCACTAGAAAGGACACATTGTTCTATTTTCCCCTACAGATTAGGTCTGATCCCAAAGTTTGCATGTCTTCTCTCCTTATTGCCAGAGACACTATGACCTTTAAGCTATACCTTCCTTAATTTCCTACTTAAGGAAAAAGACATTTTCCTATGTCTAGCCTAATCCCTTCTAGGATTTAGGTTCAAATCACCCTTGAGGCTAGCTCTGTTGATGCCCGGGCCTTTTCCTTGCTACCTGGATTCTGCTGTCATACTGTGCTTCAGTTTATATTACTGGGTCTCTGGATTGTTTCTTAAGTCTTGGTCCTGAAAGCCTGTCTAGTAGCTTAGTCCCTCTGGGAGTGAAGCCCTGCTTTGGTGTCCCTCTAGTCTCCTCCCAAGAATGTAAGTCTAGCTTCAAAACCTCAGTCCAGAATCCAGGGCACAGTTACAAGCTATTAGATTTCCCCTACACAGCTGGGCATGATTGACTTCCTGAAACCTGTCTCTATTCTGATAGCATATTCCAACTCACTCACTTGGCCAGATATTTTGTGTTGGATCTTCCAGATGACTCCTGACCCAGAGACTGTCCCACCTGAGAATAGGTCTTGTTCCAAGTTTACATTTTGTGTTCTGGTTAGGTGGGTCCAGGCACATGGTATCCTGAAACCTGACTCCACTCCACAGTGGAGCATTATCTATGAACCTTTTGAGACTATATGAGCAGGTTGATAGACAAAATAAAAACATGGTTTTTCTATTTTGGTTTTCTTTTCCTCTGTGTTTCTCACTGTATTGATCATGAGATGCAAATTTATAGCTCTATGGAGTGAGATGTGTGTCAACCCAGGAGGATATACCTGATAGCTCAGAAGAGGATGGTAGGCCAGCCTGGTATAATATATAGCATGATGAGTGTCCTGATTACATGCCACTTGGTATAATTTAGTCTTCTGTCTATTCTGAGACAGAGGTACTAAGGCCACTTACTCTACAATGTTGGTAACAACGCTATTCTGAAAAGATGGCATATCATGTGATAGGCCTCAGGAGTTAAGGCTGGTACTTCATGGTCCAGGAAATGTGGTTTTGGGATGACTTCTCAAAAGACCTTGGAAGCTTAATCATTAAATAAGTTTTATTGAGCCTCTATTATGTGCTAGATGATGGACAGAGTTGGCTAAATTTCAGGGTTAGCCATGAGTCTTGATGGCTCATTATGCCATGTGTTTTAACCAGCATAGAGTTTCACCGGCCAAATATTAATGACAAGCTTCGATGCTGCTGCACTGGCTGTGTCACTCTGGGAACTACCCAGATTCAACAATCCACTCTGGAGTAAGGTGGAAACTTTGGGCCAACCTACATTTCTGAGAAAGCACCAGGGTCTAAGAAGGGGATTGAAAGAAGGTTTCAAGACTTATCCTTGGCTATCCACATACACGGGCCAGCCCTCTGGGCTAGACTGCAGCAAAGCTTATCTTTCAGCAAGGCTGATGGAAGAATGCTAGATATTGCTGCCTCACTTTGTTCCTTAAATAGGAATTCCTATGAGTGAATATGAATCTAAGGTCCACTGAAGCTGAACAGACTTCTGCATTAACATTCTTGTCAGCCTCCCATCAGGGTCAGGTGGATAATTGAAGGGTGAATCCCATCTGTCCCTTTATTATGCATGTGGAAACTGGCAGCTGGGTTGACCCTCCTTCATGACCAACGCTGCATCTCTTTTCAGCTTATGTCAAGGCTCCAGAGCTCTGTTTAAGCATAGTGATGCTCTAAGCCTCCATATTTGTCTGACATAGTCACCTAACATAGAAAAAAAATACATGAACTAAAAATCTCATAAAGCATTCCATAAAAATATACACAAAGTCAGTTCTAATAAACACTAATAATTCTATAAACTACAGATCAAATACCTTCTCCTCCCCCCACCTTTTTTAGCTCATGAATGATTGTTATGATGGGAAGGGGATTGAAAACTTCTGGGAAGACTCAGAGATCTGCTAATTAGAGCTATCAGAGGTCACAGAACTCAGATTTTCTGTGTAAATGAATATCCATTTATATTCACGAAAACCTTGAAAACCATACCCCTATTTTCATCTCTTTTATCAACTGTTCTTTTTGAGTTTGTAAGGGCTGGTGGTAAAGTAAGAGTGGGAAGACACCCCTTATGACTCACACATGAAGGTCAACAATCTTATTTCTCCTCAAAGAGGGAATTTAAGTAACATAGGCATTCAGAAGTGTGGTACTACTTGAGGAAATGTACAGAGGCTCTCAGCTCATAGGGCTCACTTTTCTTGGGTAGAATTATGTAAATAACTGGAACTGAAACATACTGCAATTGCTATTACTCGAACATGCATACTTCTGTAGGATTTTTCATAATTGAAAAGAGAAATTTGAGGCCTGTGCATAAGCAGCATTCAATAATGTGAATGCTCATTTCTGAACTGTGATTGTATATTGTTTCACGGATCATGCTGACACATGCTTAACTCTTGTCTTAGCTAGGGTGGTGCACTTTGAGCTGATTACGTTTTGCCAAAACTCTCTGCAGAGCTCCTAGGCATGGCCAACATATAACAATAAAGTGTACATGGGTGTGCGTGTGAACATATATGTTAGCCAAATTTACACTTCCATCAGATATTTAAGACTGAAGTGCAACATTTTTCTGATGTTTAAAACCATTTCTGCCAGTTTAGACTCAAATTCGCTAATATAAAGAGAAAATTCTTTAAGCAAACAGGTGTCTATTTTTCCTTTTTTAACAGAAAAAGACAGGTCCAATGAGCCCCAATTTTGTTGTTAGTGGTGATGTAATAGGGAAAGAACCACAGAAATTGGGAGTGAGGAGAGTGAGGAGCAGAATCCACACAGAGACTATTGGTGTTACTCTGGACAGCAAAATAAATAAATAAAGCCCCAAATGAAGAGCAGGTAATATTCAGATAATAGATTTATAGGTAGGTAGGGAGATGACAGAGAAATGAGAGAGAGAGAGAGAGAGAGAGAGGGATGGAGGGAGGGAGGGAGAGAGAGGGAGACACCAGACACCCACCAGGAGTTTGTAGTTTCCTACTTTTTCTCTTCCATTAAGGCTATTAGACGTGAATAGCATATTTCAAAACAGTAGGGAGGCATGAAGGAGCTACGATATGCCTTAGGCAGAGGCCTTGCCTTAACTGTCTGAAATTCTTTACTGTTTTCTTCCCCGTTGTCTTTAGGAAAAAGCCCAAACTCCCTCAAGTGGCTACCAGGCCTGACATGATCCAGTCTGTACCCAACTCTTCAGCCATATTTGTGTCATTTCTTTTCTTTCATTCTGTTCCTGGGTAACTGACCTCTTTTCAGTTCCTTGATTTATGCCACATCCTCCATGGAACCTGGATCTTCACCCAATGTCGTTCTTCCATCTTGATTACCCTTTCTCTCACCTGCCCCTATCCTTCCACATGGCTAAATGAGGCTTGTCTTTCAGGTCTCAGCTCTACTGCAACTTTCTCAAGGAGGCCTTCCCTGATTTCCACATCTCCCTGATGAGTCTAGGTCTCCCCACTATTCCTATAATCCACTAAATTTCTGTTTCATAGAACTCAGTACTGTTGAATTCACCTATTTAAAGTTTGTCTTTTCCACCATACTGTGAGCTCCATGTGTTCATGGAGGAATTCCTGTTGTATGCAGGAACCTAATCTGATACCTTACACTTGGTTTGTGACCAAATTTTCTGACAGTATTAAAAAGCAAAGCTAACTGTCGAGGTTCCTGGGTACATGAACACTTGTCTGAAAAATGTGAAGAATAATATATACTCATGGGCTGTTGTGAAATAAGTCATGCAAAATCTTTACTGAAGTTTCTAGTACGTAGGACTTATTTGCACCTTGTAAGTAGCTTTGAGGGTTTTTTTTTTAATCAAGCAGGGTAAAAATAAATAGTTATATGTCTCTTCTTGGATATGTCAAAATCTTTAAACTCAGCAGATTCAAACCAAACTTATGATATCTCCCCCCAAATCTGTACTGAACCCAACCTCAGTGGACAGAAGCACCACACCAGTTTGGTTGACCATCCTTGATGCCTCTATCTTCCTCCCCAATGGCCAGTCTTTAACTCCTGACCTTTCAATATTTCTTCAACCCATTCATTTCTCTCCGGCATCAGTTTTTCTACTGTAGTCTACACAATCATCATCTCTTTCCTAGATAGTGCAGTGACTTCGTAAGTAGTCCTCTTGTTTCATGGATGCCTTCCCTCCAATCCAATCTTCTCATTGTAGCTGGAGTGATTTTTTAAAAAAATCTCATATTTAACCAAGTCACACATCCAACTTTATATTATTATTTAAAAAATTACAACGATGACAGCTAGTAACATTTATATCACCTTATAGCTCTTGTGATGTGCCAGGCACTGTTTGAAGTGCTTTATGTATACTAACTCATTAAATCCCCACAAGAAGTTAGGCTGTTGTATGAATTTGGTCCATCATGGACAAAGCAAGCACAGAGAGGTTGAGTGATTTACAGCAGGACACACACACTTAACAACTCATAGTTTTCTAATTTGCAGAGGTAGTATAGAGCAGTGATGAGAGTGTTGATTCTGGAGACAGAATGCCTGGCTTCAAAGCCTTGCTCTACGACTTCCTAGCTGATACCCAACCTCTCTTGTCTCTTTTCCTTATCAGCTAAAGATGAATAATAATAGCACCTCCTTTATAATATTGTTGTATTTAATAAGTAACTATAAGTAAAGTGTTTAGAATGGTACCTGACACAGAAAAAGGATTCAGTAAAAGTTATTGATGTTGCCATGTGTGTGTGTGTATATAAATATATATAAATATTGGCCCTATTCATCCTTCCAACTTCATCCTTTCTAGCTTTCTCCCACTTTCTCTTTATGCTTTTTATTCTAGTCTTCTTGCTGTTCCTCAAATCATCATGGCCCTTACCACAGAAACCACATGTCCCCTCCAATAGTCCCCTCTTCCCTATGTTACTTTCACTCATTGTTCCGTTCTCAGCTCAGATGTCACTTATACTTGAGAGTCAACCATTGCCCACGTGCTGTCTAGTTTAGATCTCACTGTTACATATTCTCAGTATCCCCTAGTAACTTTCCTGTGAAGCACTTATCATATTTGTAATTATATATTTGTGTAATTTTTTGGCTATCTATCTTTCTCCTTAGACTGTAAGGCCCATGAAAGAAGGGACCAAGTCTTACTGTGTCTACCATTGAGCCTGGTACCTATTGTGTTCATGAATGGATATACATAGTTCTCCATTATCTGAAACTTATAGCATAAGGGGTACATTTCTGTTTTAGAAACACAAACTTGACTCAAGTTTCTGTAGTGTGGTTGTTGAAGAAGATGTTAAAACAACAGAGGCAGAGGTATACCATGGAGACGTATTTCTACGTGTGCATGTGTATGTATATATGTGTGTGTGTATACACACAGTTGTCCCTCAGTATACAAAAGGCTTGGTCCCAGAACCATACCAGATCTATGTACCCAAATCTGCATACATTCAAGGCCTGCAGTCGGCCCTGGAGAAGCTGTGTTTAGGAAAAGTCAGCCCTCCCTCCATCTACGCAGGTTTTACATCCAGTGAATACTGTATTTCTGAAGTATTCCACATTTGGTTGAAAAAAATATTTGTGTATAAGTGGACCTACATACCTTAAACCCGTGTTGTTCAAGGGTCAACTGAGTATGTGTACATATGTAGGCTCTTCTTGTGAAGCTCCATCAAATGGAAACCAGAGATGCTGTGGGTTTGGTAGACGCAGCCAGGGATAAAAATCGAAGGCCTACTTTTAAAGTGAGCTTAAATTTGGAGGTGAATGTGGATTTTAGGAGTATCTTAAGTATCTCATCAAAATATAGGAAAGATACTGCTTAATCTTGGACATTTTCTTCCCCAAAATCACCCTTGGAAAATTCTTTAGTTTGATTATGAAGCAGAACTCTTATTTGTTCCAGTGGAAGTTACCGATGAGGTAATAAATATAATAAGAGAGGAAGTGTTAGCACAAACAGAACAAAAAGGGTTTTTGTTTTTATTGGTAAATCATGAAGGGAGTGCACATCCCAATAAATCTTTTGCTTTGTTAGGAAGAAACTGGCCCATGAGGCATGTGTTACTCCAGTCCCATGTGGCAGGAGTAGTAGCAGTTTTCTACCGAGCCACATGTTGATTATTCAGGTGTGAATAGATGAAATAGTGCGTTTGAGTACAGATGAATTAAAAAAAAAAAAAAAACCACTGAAAATATGAGCTAAAAATGACTATTTCCAATTGTACATGCAAGTGTGCTATGGGAAATGTCGCAGAACATTAAGTGCAGCTGTCTCCCTTCTGTCTGGGACTCATCTTTGCACCTTGAAGGAGTATAGTGGTTATTCTTGAGGATGTGTGCTATTCCTTCAGGAAAGGTGTTTTTCTTAAGCTTCTCTATTATTTCCTCTAAATAATAAAATACTTGGTCCTAGTATTTTAGGATGGAGGATATTGTAGATGGAGGATAAGATGAGGAATGTTATCACTGAAAAGATGTCTTTGACTATGGATGCAAATATAAACCTTGTATTCCCTGGGGCAGCTTGTATCCTTTTCACTGACCTCCAATACTAACTGAGTCCATTATTATGATGGGATGGTAGTTCTCCAACACTGTGCCTTAGCTGATGCCATTTGAGATTAAGAAGTCTGGTTTCTTTTGTCACAAAAAGCAACATGCATTAAACGCGTTCCCTGGAAGAGGAAGGAGTAGTAGATTTGCTACAACATTCACTAATTTATGAAAGCTGGCACCAGAAACATTGAAGTTATAGAAGATGGAAAGAAATTTTTAAAAAGCATGCAAAGTTAATGATCACTTAAGAATTGTTATTTATTAATCAGTTGTCTGACATGGAGAAAACCCCACGTGTGTGTTTGAGCAAACCAGAGTCGTTTGTGATTACAGGAATTATATGGATCCTTCTAAAATATTTATGCCAGAAATTACAAATGAGACGAAGCTTATTATACCTTTCTTGGGGCTTGAAAAATTACTTCGTAACTAGTTACTCACTCCTGACCACACATCAAAATACATTTCTTTCTTGGATTGCACTGACACCTCACGCTATTTTGGTTGGACTGCTTTCAATCCCACATTCACAGCAGAAACACCTGTATAGGCATTGCCTACAGTGGAGACTCATGCAGTTCTAGTGCTCATGTTCTAGGTCACCTGTCATGCCTTCTTGGTGAACTTCTCTGCCCCGCCTCCCTCCCAAAAAGTGAGAGATGCAAGTTTTTCTCATGTTACCTATTCACAAGCTCTTAGGGTTCTTTTGTACTATCATGACATGCCTATCTTTTCTTTCAATCTCGAATATAGTTAGCCTTTTTATCTTTAAAAACACCCATTCTACTAAGTGAAGTATAACAAGAATGGAAAAACAAGCACCACATGTACTCACCATCACATTGGTATTAACTGATCAACACTTAAGTGCACATATAGTAATAACATTCATCAGGTGTCGGGCAGGTGGGAGTGAGGAGGAGGCAGTGGGTATATTCACACCTAATGGGTGCGGTATGCACCGTCCGGGGGATGGACATGCTTGAAGCTCTGATTTGTGTGGGGCAAAGGTAACATATGTAAGCTAACCATTTGTACCATTGTAATATGATGAAATAAAAAAAAATAAACACAAATACCCATTCTCACAGCACAAATGGTGAAATTTAGTTAGTCCTACATCTGTTATAGATTTTTGTCCTGGGAAACCATTAGTCCTACCCTCCCAACACCATCCAATTGTCCTGTATGCCTTTTCTAGTTTTTTCTATTATTATGGCTTTTCATTTCACCTAGGATAAATCTAAATTGCTTACCATGATCTATAACTTCCTGAAGGATCTGGCCTCTGTGTACCTCTCTTGACACATTTCCTGTTCCTCTCCTCTCCCACTGTATACCAGCTGTGCTGGTCTTCTTTTGTTTTTAAAATATAACAAGGCTTTTTTTTTCCTGCCTTTATGGCATTTCCTCTTGCTAGTCCCTCTGCTTGGAATACCATTATCCGTAAGCTTCACTTGTGGGACTCCAAGATAAAATATTCTCAGAAATGTTTTTCCCAATCCTCCTGCCTAAAGTAGATTTACTCTTTCTAGCACTTAAAATGATAAAATGTTGTTAATGAATTTAATTGCTTATTAATTTTTTCGATCTGAATCCCTTAACAAAATGCAAGCTCCCTAAAGGTAGGGCCTACATATGCTTGACTGTTACCCCGTCCCAGCATCTACAGTGTCCTGTACTAACAGGAGAACATAAGAACACCAGGAATAACTTCTGAGCTAAGATAAAGTATTCTTCAATCTAAGAGAATTCACTTATAGGATAAGCAAAAATCAAATTTACAAAACAAAGTGTCTAATGAGATCAACGTCTTTATTTAAGAAAAGAGTACATGACATGTACTGCATATAGATCTCTACCTGCAGGTAGGGATCCACCATTGCATGCTCATTGTACTTTACTTCACAAACATAGGAGAAGGGCAACTCATCCTGGGAAATACGGACAATATGACACCAAACTCCACACTTTGCATGAGGTACAAGTCCCTTCAGTGAGGCATGAACTCAAAGATTGAAAAGTGCTATAAGGTATGACGTATTGTCTTAGTGTCTGTCTGTTGTGTCCTCAATCTCTGACACAATGCCTGGCATCTCGTAGGCTCTCAGATATCTGTTGAATGAAGAAATGAATCCATGCAACATACCATAACCTGGCAATCTTTATTTATACATAAGCTATTTTTATTACTCAAGTTAGTCTCTCTCTCTCTGTTTTTTTTTTTTTTTTGCTAAAACAACATATTGCTGATTTTATATTGAAAGTCTGTAGGGAAACACGATTCACTTTATAGCCAATTTTGCTGAAATGTATTGGCCCTGCAAAGCAAGAGGCATTTACACTTTGAAATATGCATTGTCATTTACTCTTCAAAAACATGGTAGTTTTCCTTAGCTGTTTCTTGGTTTAATCAGTCCCCAAAGCTGAATAAATGAAACAAATGGAATGTGTGTGAGCTTTAAACTACATTCTAGGAAGGTGAGTTTTACTTAGTTCATGGTAATTTAATTATTAATGAACAACTGTTTTGTCTAGATAATTGTTCTCCTCATAAATTATTATTGGATTATGAAATACAGTGATTCCAGGAAAATGTTTCCGGCTTAAAGTCTAATCCCCAACATTATTAAGTAAATTTTAAAAATGCTATTAAGACACCATTTTCACCTGTCAAATTTCCAAAATTAAAAACAAAAAAATACAAAACAATAGTAAGTCTGCCAGAGATATGTTGTTTTTAAATACTGCTATTAGCATAGAAATTGGTGCAATGATTTTGAAAGCAATTTGGATACATGTACCCTAAAAATGTCACTGTATTTTGAACCAATAATATGACTTCTAGGAGTTCAGATATAGATAGAGTTTTTCACAAAGTTTTATATGCAAGAATGTTCATCACAGCATTATTAAGAATAACAAAAGGCAATAATACATTGTCCAAATATTAGGAATGTAGCAGTATAAATAATGACATATGCCTCTGATGTAATCCTGAATACCATTAAAGTGATTGCTTACAATTATCAAGGCTATTTAATGATATGGGGGAAATACTTAGTTGGTAAAGTTAAGTTAAAAAGGTAGGAAATAAAAGCATAAATGTATAAAAGGTAGATAGGAGCTCTTTGGTGGAATCTAGACTATGCATTTGTTTGGTTTTGCTTACATGGTATTCACTTTTTAAATTAGTTGCCAATATTTAAAAATTAGGATATTTCACTTTAAGATAACTGCATTTTCAGGTCCTCCCTAAAATCCTGGAGATTTGGCAACACTCATGGCACACCCACCTGGGAGCACCTCTCAGGTGGAGTTGAGGAGGCCCTGCCTCTTGGACAAGGCGTGTGCTGTCTGGTTGGCCACAGTCCTCAAGAGTCCTATGACCCCTGACCTGTTGCACTCATCGATGTCACCTTTCTGGCATTTGAATTCTTGGCTTCTATGCAGCGTGATCCCAGTTTTGCAAAATACACATACACGTGCATGAAATGTTGCAAAAATTCTCTCAGGGTAATAGGACCATGGGTGATTTTTATTTTCTTCTTTATAGTTTTTTCCAAATTGTATGACAAAAACATGTATTACTTTTCTGATTAGAAAGAGTGACTATTATATCTTAAATATAAAATCATTAAACATCATGGAGCTCCATGCGAAAGATTATAAATGGCAGATGTTGACATTAATCTTGGGGAAAAATTACATTCCTGAATTCCCTTAACCAAAATAGTGGACTAGGTTATTGATGCTTTGCATTCACGGTGTTTTTTTCTCCCATTATTTAATAAAAAAAAATTATTGAAATCTAAATGAGATGGAACAGTCTTATTAAATTGCTTTTCTTTCCTGAAAAGTATTGCACCTTAACCTCAATCCTAGATGAATAATAGCCTCGACTTTAAGAAAACCCGTTTTGCTCGGTGTTCGAGTCATAAATACTTTTGATAATAGGAAGCAAAGAAGTGAAATTGTTATCATTCAGATCTTTGATTTTGTAGAGAATGAATTAAACTTAAAGTTTTTATTAAAATACTAGTACATTAGATAAACTAACTGCAGTGGTAGGAATATGCAGTAACTCTGAATTGTTGACATACAGTTAAAAAGATTATTTTTGTTTGTAATTAGGGATTTGTAGAAGTGAATTCTTTTTTTTAATTTTTATTTTATCAAAGGGATAGTCAATCATATATAATAGGTTTATTTTCACTTTTACCAGACGAAATGATTACAGGTCAGAGGGCTTTTAAAAAATTATTTCTTTTCCTTTCTATAATAG
>NW_012151729.1:7670483-7670919 GCF_000956105.1 Propithecus coquereli
TTTAATATGTAGATTTTTTTATTTCAGAATATTACAAGGGTACAAAGGTTTAGGTTACATACATTGCCTTTGCCCGACCTGAGCCAGAGCTACAAACATGTCCATCCCACAGTGTGCACCACACCCATTAGGTGTGTATATACCCGTCCTCCCCCCTCCCACCTGCCCAATACCTGATGAATATTACTATAATATGTGCACGTAAGTGTTGATCACTTAATACCAATTTCATGGTGAATACATGTGGTGCTTTTTTTTCATTCATGTGATAGTAGAATGGGCTCCAGCGCCATCTAGGTTAATTTAAGAGGTACTAGATCACTGTTGTTTTTTTGTGGTTAAGTAGTACTTCATGGTATATATATACCACATTTTATTAATCCACTCATGTATTGATGGGCACTTGGGTTGTTTCCGCATCTTTGCAATTGTGAAT
>NW_012151729.1:7673241-7674446 GCF_000956105.1 Propithecus coquereli
TTAACTTAAAAATACATTTTAAAGAAATAGAAATGTGAGAAAAAAGTGCATGCACCATTTTGGGAGCTCTTCTTTCATTATATAGACCCAAGTTTCTACCTAGTACCATTTTCACTTGATTTCAAAAACTTTCTTCGTTATAATAGTATAGGTAATATTATAGTCTCTTCATTTTTTTCTGAAAATTATTTTATTTTGCCTTTAGTTTTGAAAGACATTGTTGATACATATAAAGTTCTAAGATGACAAGTTTATTTCATGATTTTACAGTGTTGTTCCATTCTCTTCTGGCTCATAAACTTTTTTTAAGTTTTTCAAAGTATTTTATTTCTTTTTTGTTTAATATGTAGATTTTTTTATTTCAGAATATTACAAGGGTACAAAGGTTTAGGTTACATACATTGCCTTTGCCCGACCTGAGCCAGAGCTACAAGCATGTCCATCCCGCAGTGTGCACCGCAACCATTAGGTGTGTATATACCCATGCCGTCCTCCCCCCTCCCACCTGCCCAATACCTGATGAATATTACTATAATATGTGCACATAAGTGTTGATCACTTAATACCAATTTCATGGTGAATACATGTGGTGCTTTTTTTTTTCATTCATGTGATACTTAGTAGAATGGGCTCCAGCACCATCTAGGTTAATTTAAGAGGTACTAGATCACCGTTGTTTTTTTGTGGTTAAGCAGTACTTCATGGTATATATATACCACATTTTATTAATCCACTCATGTATTGATGGGCACTTGGGTTGTTTCCGCATCTTTGCAATTGTGAATTATGCTGCTATAAACATTTGAGTGCAGATGTCTTTTTTATAGAATGTCTTTTATTTTCTTTGGGTAGATGCCTAGTAATGGGATTGCTGGATCAAATGGTAGTTCTACTTGTAGCTTTTTGAGGTATCTCCATATTACTTTCCGTAGAGGTTGCACTAGTTTGCAGTCCCACCAGCAGTGTATGAGTGTTCCTACCTCCTCCACATCCACACCAACATATGTTGTTTGGGGACTTTTTGATAAAAGCCATTCTCACTGAAGTTAAGTGATATCTCATTGTGGTTTTGATTTGCATCTCCCTGATGATTAGAGATGTTGAGACTTTTTTTATATGTTTGTTGGCCATTAGTCTGTCTTCTTTTGAAAAGTTTCTGTTCATGTCCTTTGCCCACTTTTTAACAGGGTTGTTTGATTTTTTCT
>NW_012151729.1:7674496-7675458 GCF_000956105.1 Propithecus coquereli
GTGGTGCTCCACTTTGGATAATGGGCTTAAGTTTAATCCAGGAAAGTGTAAGAGGTACTAGATCACTGTCATTTCTTATGATTGAGTAATATTCTTTCTATAATAGTTTTACAAGAATTTGAGAGCCAAAATGAATATGCTTGTGTGCCTATAATTTTTCTACCTGGACATTTTATAGCAATGAGATTCTTATATATTTCCTAGTTGATGAAATAGTCAACAAATATTTATTGACCACCTAATTCATAGTCCTATGGAAGATCCATATGAAACATATTCCCTGATTTCTGAGAATTTCTCATTTCACATTGAGATTTGGCAGTTTGAACATAAACAGTGGTATGTTGTTGCAGTTTCTGTGAGAATAAAATAAAATGTATTTTCTTCTCTTTATGAGCACAACATATAGTTTTTTTTGTTTTTTTGTTTTTTTTTAGACAGCGTCTCGCTTTGTTGCCCAGGCTAGAGTGAGTGCCGTGGCGTCATCCTAGCTCACAGCAACCTTAAACTCCTGGGCTCAAGCAGTCCTTCTGCCTCAGCCTCCCGAGTAGCTGGGACTACAGGCATGCGCCAACATGCCCGGCTAATTTTGTCTCTCTCTATATATTTTTAGTTGTCCAGATCATTTCTTTCTGTATTTAGTAGAGACGGGGTCTCACTCTTGCTCAGGCTGGTCTTGAACTCCTGACCTTGAACGATCCACCCGCCTCGGCCTCCCAGTGTGCTAGGATTACAGGCGTGAGCCACTGCGCCTGGCCCACAACATAAAGTTTTAAGGCAGGAGAGTGACCTAATTAAATCCACATTTCTAGAGACAGTATTCCGGAACTGGGTGTCCATGCAAGTGGATTTAAACCACAGGAATGGATGGAATCACATAGAAAAGTATGTAAAGTTACAGAGAAGTGATCAGTCATGGAGGCAAAAAGTTGGAGAGTTCAAATAATTTCTTTGTTTTGGTT
>NW_012151729.1:7676623-7679957 GCF_000956105.1 Propithecus coquereli
TTAAGCAGTACTTCATGGTATATATATACCACATTTTATTAATCCACTCATGTATTGATGGGCACTTGGGTTGTTTCCGCATCTTTGCAATTGTGAATTATGCTGCTATAAACATTTGAGTGCAGATATCTTTTTTATAGAATGTCTTTTATTTTCTTTGGGTAGATGCCTAGTAATGGGATTGCTGGATCAAATGGTAGTTCTACTTGTAGCTTTTCGAGGTATCTCCATATTACTTTCCATAGAAGTTGCACTAGTTTGCAGTCCCACCAGCAGTGTATGAGTGTTCCTATCTTCTCCACATCCACACCAACATATGTTGTTTGGGGACTTTTTGATAAAAGCCATTCTCACTGGAGTTAAGTGATATCTCATTGTGGTTTTGATTTGCATTTCCCTGATGATTAGAGATGTTGAGACTTTTTTTATATGTTTGTTGGCCATTAGTCTGTCTTCTTTTGAAAAGTTTCTGTTCATGTCCTTTGCCCACTTTTTAACAGGGTTGTTTGATTTTTTCTCGTTGATTTTCCTGAGTTCTCTATAGATTCTAGTTATCAGCCATATACTTTTTGACAAGAAGTCTGACACTTTTTAAAATTTCAAAATATTAAGGGGGTCAAAATGTTTTTGTTACGTGTATACCTTGTATAATGCTTAAGTTGGGTCTTCTAGTGTGCCTGTCAGCAGAATAGGGTTCATTGTAACTGATGGGTAAGTTTTACCGCTCAGCCTCCATCCTACCCCCTTGGTTTCCAGTGAATTTTACACCACTTTATGACCACGTGTGCCCATCATTTAGCTCCAAATTATTAGTGAGAACATTAGGATAATGGCCTCCAGTTCCATTCAAGTTGCTATAAATGACATTATTTCATTCCTTTATATGGTTGATTAGTACTCCATGGTATATATATCCATTCATGAACTGATGGGCATTTAGATCAGTTCCACGTCTTTTCAATTGTGAATTGTGCTGCAATGAACAGGTGTCTTCTTGATAAAATAACTTCTTTTCTTTTGGATAGATACCCTGTAGTGGGATTGCTGGATTGACTGGTATGTCTGCATTTAATTCTTTGACAAATCTCCACACTATTTTCCATAGAGGTTGTAGAGGGTAGCTGTAGTCCCAGTTGCTCCATCATTGCCTAAAAATGAGACCTCGACACATTTTAGAAGATTTTAATCTTACAGAGTATGTTTTCATGACACCCCAACAGCAATCAGAACACAGTGAACATAGATCTTGTTTTCTAAATACAATTCCCCACTAAAAGGAGCCAGGGCTCCTGGAGAAATTGGCTGGTTCTACGGCTGGGGCACAATAAGTACAAGATGAGACTGCAACATATTGTTTACTACAGAGTAAGAACATGCTAAAAATATAACGGAAACATATTAAAAGGGCACAGAAATCAGCCAAAGGAAGTCCCACCAGCAAAATTTGGGATTTGAGCATCAACATAAATAATGATAATAATGAAGTATAATCCATTCAATATAAACGAAGGAGTGAATATATAAATACATGCATTATACATACATATATGAAAGAGAAGAAGGTGAGGCTCTCACTTATATTTGAATGCAAACTAATAAATCTAGATGGACAGATGGAGATAGACAATCATTAACATATGCTAAAAGCAGTGTGGAAATTTGTCAGGGAACAAGGTATTTACTTAGTCCCATAATATTTCTCCACAGCACAGAAGCCTGACAGATATAACTATAAAGTGAATGTTCAAAGCTAAAATCGCCAATATTGGAAAACCAGCATCTGTAACTCTTGACGTGATGCTTTGAGAACACTTCACTTCAGTGACATTCCTAATGAAAATAGATGACCTTATCTAATTGTGAGAAAACATTAGACAAACCCAAGTTGAGAGAGAATCTACAAGACAACTTACTTATTCTTTTCAAAAATGCCAAGGCCGAGGAACACAGAGAAGGGATAAAAAACTTTTCTAGATTAAAAAGACATGACAACTAAATGCAATGTGTGATGTGATCCTAAAGTTGATCCTGAACCAACAGAAAAATAGCTAGAAAGGGCATTATTGGAACAAACGAAAAGACTTGGAATATGGCCTATCAAATAGAAAATGGTACCATGTCAGTTTAAAATTCCCCAGTTATATAAATACACTCTGGCTATGTAAGAGGACATCCTCATTTTTAGTAAACATATTGTGAAGTAAAGGAATAAAGGAGCATTTTGTTTCCTACTTACTCTTAAATGGTTCAGAGGAAATAATTTGCCTGTAAATATGTGCATACACACATCTGTCTGTCTATCCATCCATCCATCTATCTATTTTCCATAATTTGAATGTATCCCCTCCAAAAATTGTGTGTTGGAAACTTAATATCTAATGCAACAGAGTTTGGAGGTGCGCCTTTTGGGATGTGTTTAGGTCAGGAGGGACTGAGTGTGATGGCAGTTCTCTCTTGACACATACTTATATGATTGCACATCAGAGGGAAAGAAACATAGGAAATCACGAACTGGCATTTAAGGTTCCTTGTCAGAAATAACTTAATTTGCTTCTGTTCATTTCTCCTTGGTTAAAGCAAGTCATATGGGCACACCTGTTTTCTCAGAGGCTGGGCAGTGCAATTTGCCTGGAAGAAAACTGTGAAAAGCTCTGAGGATGCCCACTCACAGGGTTTATTACAACACAGAAAAGTTATCATGCTTGTCAGTTTTCTCCAGTGAATTGTGACAGCAGTTTTTATGTCCTGTTCATTCTTCCATTCAACCCCTCAAGTCCAAAGTTTAGTACGAAGGAGAAGCTTAATGCTTATTGGCTGATTGAATGGGCATCAGGATACTTTCCCAAGGTCACAAAGCCGCTGGGATTTGGATTCATGTGTACAAATTTCTAGTCTTGTGGATATTCCACAAAAACATGCAGTAAAAATCTATAGATTTCCTTGACATGGTTTCATTCGTATTAGGTTGTGATCTGCTAAGCAAAGCTATTCCGGCATTACTCTACTAGATAGTATTTTATAGACCTCAATGTATATGCAAAAACTCATTTTAAAATTTTCTTGTAGTCAAAGAAGCTCAAAGAAATACATTGATTAAAATCCCATAGATGAAAACATGTTTCATTTTTTTTCATCCTGCCATGATTTCTCACTTTTGCTTTTGAGAGTCTTTCTTCCATCATTTCTCTTTTATGGCTCTTTTCATTACAAACAGGACCGCAGGGTCTTTTAGAATTGTATGCCTTTAATAACAAAGGCCAAGAACATTCTAAAAGACTTCAAAATGTACAGAAAGTATCAAAGTCTAAAACAAGATGTCCAAAATAAATTCCAC
>NW_012151729.1:7684727-7687602 GCF_000956105.1 Propithecus coquereli
AAATTTTGGTTGTTTTGAAACATAGAAAATGTGGGGGAAGATCAGTGAAAAATGAAGCTCTAAAAAGATATGATGTCCAGGTCATGAAAAGTCTCGATTCATACTCAGAAAGTTAGATTTTCTACATCTGCACTGGGACTCTGCTGAAGGCCAGTAGGCAGAGAAATGACATAAATATTGGGAAGTTCACCTGGACTTTTATAATAAAATTGTAATCCCAGTTTCATTATCATCAGACCTCTAGCAGCATGAGACTTGGAAACTCATCACTCCTTTCTGGATCCATGTGTCTTGGATATTATTTAACTAAAGGGCTAGGGGACTTTTACCTCTAAAGCAGCTTGGCAGCATTGACACCAAGTTTGGCACATGGAGATGGTTGGTTTCGTTGAAGCTGAGAATGCTTGGCTACCCTGGAGTTTCTCAGTAGCGTTCCCCTCCTTTTTCCAGGGAGCTCAGAGCTAATAGAAATCAGTTGAAATCAGGTCAAGTTATCATCAGTGAGCTAAAAATCACAAGAGTGGCTAATCAACTGTTGTCTACAGAAAATCCCAAGTCAAATACATGGAAAATGAGGCTTATGAATCATAGCACCAGCTTGGCTTTAGCCCTGAGGTGAATAAAACTAAATTAGTAAGAATATATTCAGTAGAATCACGACTTACTGTAATTCTGTGTAAGGCATCTCAGTTCTAAAAGCAGAGCACCCTCCACAGATCTAAAGAGAACAATTCTTCCTCTGGCCCTAGGATCAGCCTGGGAATGTAATGCCTGCCTCACCCTCTCTAACTGTGTGATTTTGGAAAAGTCAGTTAAATGCTCTAGTGCTCATTTTCTTCATCTTAAAAGTAAATAAAATAAAAATAAACATGGCTAAGTCTGCCTCAGAGGGACTATAAGCTCTGAGAGGGCAAGACTTTGTCCACCATCTGCACAGCTGAATGCTCTAGTGAATAGCATGGGGTCAGGCACAAGGCAGGCATCTAACAGATATTTGTGGAAGGAATGAGTAAGTGAATGAGGAGATGTAAATGTTATAACGCACCATGAAAATGCACTGTAAGACGTAGAATGCTATATGCATGGTGATGCCATGATGCTTCCGATTCTGCAGATTCACAGCAAAAGCACATCTTATATAAAAGATCTCTAACCATTCTCCTCCTCACATCAAGAAGCAGCAGCTAAGCTAATTGTCACTTATTATTTGTTGAACTATCATGTCCATTTCCTCATGCAGTCCCTGTAACAATCTAAGAAGGAGGAACTATCATTAACAGAAATCTAGTCCGAGGGAGGTTAAGTAAATTCCTCAACACAGCACAGCAGTGAGTGGTGGCACCAAGGATCAAGCCCAGGTCTGTCTCACTCCAGTGTCTGTGATCTATTCTATTTCTTACACAAAAACCTCAAACTTTCTTTTTATTTTAAATCATATTGTAGTTAAAAAAAAATCAAACCTCAAGCTATCAGGTGATGCTGAATGAGTTTACTTGGTGAAAAAGAATTGACTGAATTAAATAGGGAATCTTATTTAATTCAGTAGATGTCTTTTCCACCCCTCCAACTCTATAATTCTATCAATACTGTTCCTTTCTAAGGACATCTACATAAGCTAGAAGAAATGGATAAATTCCTAGACACAGACAACCTACCAAGACGGAATCATGAAGAAATAGAAAATCTGAACAGACCAATAAAGAGTAGGGAGATTGAATCAGTGATAAAAAGTCTCCCATCAAAGGAAAACCAAGGTCCTGATGGCTTCACAGCTGAGTTCTACCAAACATTTAATGAGAACTAATATTAATTCTTCTTAAACTCTCACAAAAAACTGAAGAGGAGGGAATACTTCCAAACTCATCTTATGAGGCTAGCATTACACTGATACCAAAACCAGATAAAAATGGAAAGAAGGAAGGAAGGGAGGAAGGAAGGAAGGAGAAGAAAGAAAGAAAGGAGAAAGAAAGAAAGGAAGAAAGAAAATTACAGGCCAAATATCCTTGATGAAAATACTAGCAAATGGAATTCAACAACACATTAAAAGGATCATCCACATTTTAATGAAGTAGAAATGACCAAGTAGGCTTTATCCAATCTTCTTTTAATTCTCTCATTATCTTTCTTCTCCTTCTCTCTGCTCTCCTCTTTTCCCTTCTCCCCTATCCTCCCCTCCTCTGTCCTCTCCTCTCTCTCCTCATCTTTTTCCTCTCTCCTCTCCTTTCCTTTCTTCTCTAAACTCATCTCTTTACTCATGGTCAACTATAGCTACTAAAAAGGGGCAGCCTTAGCTCCTGAACCTGTCTTCCCAAAACCAACTTACTCAATGTTGAAGGTATTATTTCAAAATCATGGGCAAGATAACCTAGTCAAGGATATTCTCTGTTCTAATCACCTGTGGCCAGGGAAGTTGGGTTCATATGTCATATTGCGTGTGATATCTAATGGCATGTACAGGTTCTCTAACAAGGGTGTATAGTTCTGGAGAAAACGACTGGTATCTCTTATATAAGAGGATAGCTCTTCTGAAAATACAATATGAATGAAAACATTACCAAAAGAATCATCAGCAATTCTATGAAAGGAAGGTCTGAGGATGTCATTTCTACATATGCTTCAAAGGGGATTGAATCTAAATTATCAACTTCAGATGCAAAAATAATTTCTCTAAAATATTGAGTTCACATATAAACCTGAGGAAGAACCAATACATGTTATCCTTTTAAAGTATTTTTTTATTATAGGTTTAAGATACATTGACCTAAAGCAATTTTCTGGAAAATGAGAAAACCAGTTACTAAATTAACTTATGTTATTTCACTGTTTTACAAAAAATATCTGAAGGCAATATTGTCTGAAAATACAAGTGCTATAA
>NW_012151729.1:7687652-7706179 GCF_000956105.1 Propithecus coquereli
TTGTTTATGGAATTCTTCTCCTGGGCACACCTGCTGGATCACATGGGCTGAAAGTGGAAGAGGAGATGGAAGTGCTTAAGTTAAAAAGGATTATTGCTTTTTGCTTTGATTTTCCAAGTAATTAGAAATAAAATAAAAATATTAGAAATATCTAATATTTATGGAGCATTTTATTAGGCTAAGTATTTTGAAATTACTTAGAGGTACCACTATTATCCCCATTTTACTGATGAGGAAAGTGAAGCTTAGGTAGGTGAAGGCCTTACCCAATGCCCCCAACAGTAATTAGTAGGGTTAAGTTTTGAACCCAAGTACTCTGCCTCAAGAATCCAGGTTTTTAACTTATACTGTGCTACATGGGCCTTCTTAGGTAATACAGAAGAAGTCTAGAGGATTGAGTTATTACTTAACATACAAAACAGTTTGATTAAAAGACTGACAGAAAATTCAGATTGAAAACTTCAAATTTGTCACCCTTACCTTGAACACTACAGAACTTCTTTGAGGAGATGAGATGGCCCCATTCGCTCCCTGGAAATTGAATAGAATACCCTATTAAATAATAAGCTTCTAGTCTTGTGACCATGCAGTCAGAGCCCTCCATAACATCATCAGTAAAAAAAGGTAGAGAATTTCTGTCTCTCCCAAACTGATATATACAATCAAATTATTAATATTATTGAGGTTTGACATAAGTTTCACTAAGGAATCTGATTATGTAATGGGAATTGTGTTGCGACACCACATAAACCCAAAACGATGGGACTCAAAACTTGATTTCTTTTAAATTACATAAAAGGAACTTAAGTGTGATGACAGAAGATAAGTAATTACATGTTTTGCTTCATGTGTGATATCCTAACAAACAGAAATGAAATAGGTTTTGTTAATCCATAAAACATTACCTACTCTCCTTCATTTGTTATCCAAGTTCTCTGTTATATTGTTTTTAAGCCATTTTGTGGTATGATGTTCTTTTTTGACCAAATCCATTTTCTCAGAAATCCTGCTAGGGGATCTGATAACAGATCATGCCTATTGTTCAAGAAAGTAGTACTTTTGTTGAGTGTTTTATCACACTTTTCTGTTGGGGACTGGGTTGTCAGCTACTTATACTATCAGAATAAGATGTATGCCAAGGAAAATGAAAAGAGTATATTCGCTAAGCCTGCCAATTACATCAAAACCCGAAAGCACAGCTTCAGTGGTTAAAACCTGTGAGAGCAGTACTTTCATTTTGTCAAATAAATCCAAGGCTTGAAGGCCATATATTTACCCTAATAGTGTGAAGACAAGCAATGCACACAGATGGTGACCCCAAACTTCTGAAAACACCCATCCAACATAGGAAAAATTAAGATTATTTACTCCACAGACATTATTGAGTATCTGCTGTATCATGCACTGGGGTATGCATAAGGGGAGAATCAGACAGTTTCTACGTTAAGGTGATCCCAGTCTAGAGAGTGAGAAAGATAAAGGAATTGATAAATTCAGCTATAGTGAGTAATAGTGTTATTCTTTACTTCCCTACCCCATAGATTCATTCTCTACCGTTTCTTTCCCTGCTCTGTACCCTGGGAGGCTGACATCAACGTATTGCTCACTTATCAGCTGCCTTCAAGTTGGATTCAGCCAAGAGAGTCACTAGCAAGAGATCCAAGGGGTTGGAATTTTTCTCCCTGCTTTGACATCTAGTTTCTGGCAGTGGCTGTGTGCCTCCATGACTACTGCTCTTGGCATCCTCTGCTTCTGTGTAGCTTCGGCTCTTACTGGATTCTGGGCAACACTGCTTCCTCCTCCCTTGTTCCTTCAACTCTCTTGGTTATGGCAACTTCCATTGTTGCTGTTCTTTGAGTGTTTGAGCATCTCATGTTTATTCCTTTAATTGTGCAGTGACTCAGAAGTAGAGCCTTTATTTAAACTCTCTTCATTTGAAACAATTGATTTGAAGTCTGTTTCCTTTCAGAACTCTGACTGCAAGGACTATAATAGAGATACTAAATTATTCAGCATTAATCTAATCATTGACATAGTATTGAGTGTCCATTTTGTGACAGTGTACTAGGTACAAGGTATAAACCAGTACTTTCCAACAGAACTTGATGAAAATGTTCTGCACCTCCCAATATGGTAGTCACTAACCACATGTGATCATTCAGCATTTGAAATGTGGCTATTGTGGCAATTTCATTTAATTTTAATTTATTTCAGTGTATATAGCCACATGTGGCTAGTGGCTACTGTATTGGATAGCACAAGTATGAACTAATATTAACAGGAGCCTGAATAACTCTTCTGGATAATGGTAAGTAAGGAGAGAGAAGAATTTGCTCTGAATTATGGCTGGGTAGGAGACATTTGAGCTGCTTTGTAGATTAGTTCTTTATGAGGCAGAGAAAGGTGGAGAGTGCATTCTGGGAAAAAGGGATAGTCTTATGTAAATGCTGAGAGCCTTTGACATCTGGAAGGACTTGGTAAGATTAGAGTATCATATAGTATTCAGAGTTGTTAGATCATAAAAATTAAGGGGGAACGTGGTGAAAAATAAGCTGAGAACATTGGGTTGAGGCTGTATGTTGATAAGCCTTATTTCATGTATGTATTGCACTACTACTTTATACTCTGTTATAACATTAAGTGGATCATTTCAAAACATGAATATTAAGTGTGATATTAGTGATATGTACATGTTCCTTTTAAAAAATTCTATTAAGCTTTTGGTTTAAAAATTGTGATTATTTACAATGTGCTCTATTTTTCTATTTTTTTTTTTGCTCTTGGAGTTATGTTAGAAAAGTGAATTCAATATTCTTGTACAATAGATATTATGCCAGTGATCTAGCTTTATTCAGAGATCCTCAAAGTGACACAGAACACAGATCAACGTACATGTAGCCAAGTCTTGAGGGGATCAGAGCAGAATTCCTGGATAAGTTGTGAGGTCCAAGCTTGGTTTGAAGAACAGGTAGAAGTTGTCTAGATGAATCTGTATGAGGTAGTGTGGAAGGGGAGAGGTGATAAGCATGGATCAGAGTGTGTTCCATTAGAAAACATTAGTTGTAACACAAAAGAGAGAGAGGAAGCTGGAGTGGTCTAAAGGAATAGATAGATCTAAACAGATCTAAGTTAGAAAGGATCACTCTGAATGTCTCTGTAGAATGGTTTAGAGAAAGGCAAGACTACAACATCAGTTAGAAGGCTGTAGTGGCAATGCAGGGAAAATATAATGGTGTCTGAACACAGGTAGTCTGTGTCTCAGATTCTGAGAAATAATATGTCTCATTTGTGATTTTTCTACTTCTAAAGGTTTATGTGTCTCTGAAAAATAAAACAACAATTCTGCTTTTGTTCTGGTTCATAATAATAATAGATGTTATTTAACAAGGAAATACTATGTGCCAGTCATTCTTCTAAGCCTTTCTATATTAAGGTTTAACTCATTTCATCCTCACAACAACCCTATGGAACAGGTACCATTATTATCTCCTTATTTTACAGATAAAGAAATGGAGGCCCAGTGAAAAGTAACTTTCCCAAGGTCACCCTTGGTAAATTTTAGAATAGGATTTTAATCCTGGCCATCTGCTTCTAGAACCAACTCATTAAGATCCACTCTTTTCTTTAAAATTCTTATAATTACCCTATGCTGACACTTACCACTTATTGATGAAATTGTCTTTCCTTCTACCTTGAATATTGAGTTGACTAGAAAATAAGATTATCTAATATAGGATAAACTTCCAAAAAAATTCATGCCTGTCTTGTAGACCTTGAACTGAAAAGGGTGGTAATTTTAAAAATATGGAAAAAAATTTATGCCAATGCAGCCAATATCATACCCTATTGAGCCACTCAAGGATTACTCAATTTACTATACTACAATCGCCTTCATAATATTCTTATTAATCAAAATGCTTTTCAGTTTAAATTTTCCAATGTGCATAGTTTTAAATGCTGAAAATAATTATTTTACAGAGATTTTTAGGGGACATGGTTGACAGATTTGGAAAGTATCTTTTCTTTAATAAACTAGATCATTGCCAATGAGCACTAAAATATGTATGTTTCTGGATGCTTGATAAATATTTGCATCTTATTGGGAATCTGTGTTTATAGGACTTACCTTAAGATCACCCATTGCAGCATGGTGTCAAACTCTCATCTGTTTATTTTATAATTACTTTTTAAAATAGATTCCAGTAGACTGAATTTATAGATGTCCTTGAGGCAGAGAGCCCTGCAGTTGCACTATTTTAAGAGAAAATGTATTGTTTTTAGAAGAATCACCAAAAGGACTTGGTATAGAATTTAACTTTCTTCCCACTTCAAATATGTTGTACAAAAGACATAATTTGGTTAGAGGTAGGGAGTTGTCTGGGTGTCCCCAAAACCCAACACTCATTTAGCTCAGAGCTTAGAAGTCTAGTAACTCCCACTATATGGCATTTGCTTACATGTCCTGACTGCCCATCCGTCTTACAGAATTCCAGCAGAGTCACATTAGGCAGTACTCACTGAAATAGAATATGCCAGCCAGTTCAACTTTGTACATTTCCCATTTTCCCACTGAATCTGACCTCATATTGATTTCCTTTCATAATACTCTGCCTGCCTTATAAATAGAACTCTAATTAGTTTACATTAAAACAAGTATATGACAATTAAATAAGTGAAAATGGGGAGGAGGAGAAGAGCTTATGGCATTTGGCATTTATTAACACTCTTCCCACATAAATGCTTTGGATCTCATTTTTCAGTTGAGGGTCACATAGAAAGAAACCATAGCATGTGCTAGTAATTAGGGTAATAACAACAATAGCAAGACAGTGTTTACAGACATATTAATAACCAGTTTAGGCACAGAGATGTGAGACACCAGAACATGTCTGAAGATCCAAAACCATAGAAATTTTGGTTGTTTTGAAACATAGAAAATGTGGGGGAAGATCAGTGAAAAATGAAGCTCTAAAAAGATATGATGTCCAGGTCATGAAAAGTCTCTATTCATACTCAGAAAGTTAGATTTTCTACATCTGCACTGGGACTCTGCTGAAGGCCAGTAGGCAGAGAAATGACATAAATATTGGGAAGTTCACCTGGACTTTCATAATAAAATTGTAATCCCAGTTTCATTATCATCAGACCTCTAGCAGCATGGGACTTGGAAACTCATCACTCCTTTCTGGATCCATGTGTCTTGGGTATTATTTAACTAAAGGGCTAGGGGACTTTTACCACTAAAGCAGCTTGGCAGCATTGACACCAAGTTTGGCACATGGAGATGGTTGGTTTCGTTGAAGCTGAGAATGCTTGGCTACCCTGGAGTCTCTCAGTAGCGTTCCCCTCCTTTTTCCAGGGAGCTCAGAGCTAACAGAAATCAGTTGAAATCAGGTCAAGTTATCATCAGTGAGCTAAAAATCACAAGAGTGGCTAATCAACTGTTGTCTACAGAAAATCCCAAGTCAAATACATGGAAAACGAGGCTTATGAATCATAGCACCAGCTTGGCTTTAGCCCTGAGGTGAATAAAACTAAATTAGTAAGAATATATTCAGTAGAATCACGACTTACTGTAATTCTGTGTAAGGCATCTCAGTTCTAAAAGCAGAGCACCCTCCACAGATCTAAAGAGAACAATTCTTCCTCTGGCCCTAGGATCAGCCTGGGAATGTAATGCCTGCCTCACCCTCTCTAACTGTGTGATTTTGGAAAAGTCAGTTAAATGCTCTAGTGCTCATTTTCTTCATCTTAAAAGTAAATAAAATAAAAATAAACATGGCTAAGTCTGCCTCAGAGGGACTATAAGCTCTGAGAGGGCAAGACTTTGTCCACCATCTGCACAGCTGAATGCTCTAGTGAATAGCATGGGGTCAGGCACAAGGCAGGCATCTAACAGATATTTGTGGAAGGAATGAGTAAGTGAATGAGGAGATGTAAATGTTATAACGCACCATGAAAATGCACTGTAAGACGTAGAATGCTATATGCATGGTGATGCCATGATGCTTCCGATTCTGCAGATTCACAGCAAAAGCACATCTTATATAAAAGATCTCTAACCATTCTCCTCCTCACATCAAGAAGCAGCAGCTAAGCTAATTGTCACTTATTATTTGTTGAACTATCATGTCCATTTCCTCATGCAGTCCCTGTAACAATCTAAGGAGGAGGAGCTATCATTAACAGAAATCTAGTCTGAGGGAGGTTAAGTAAATTCCTCAACACAGCACAGCAGTGAGTGGTGGCACCAAGGATCAAGCCCAGGTCTGTCTCAATCCAGAGTCTGTGATCTATTCTATTTCTTACACAAAAACCTCAAACTTTCTTTTTATTTTAAATCATATTGTAGTTAAAAAAAAATCAAACCTCAAGCTATCAGGTGATGCTGAATGAGTTTACTTGGTGAAAAAGAATTGACTGAATTAAATAGGGAATCTTATTTAATTCAGTAGATGTCTTTTCCACCCCTCCAACTCTATAATTCTATCAATACTGTTCCTTTCTAAGGACATCTACATAAGCTAGAAGAAGTGGATAAATTCCTAGACACAGACAACCTACCAAGACGGAATCATGAAGAAATAGAAAATCTGAACAGACCAATAAAGAGTAGGGAGATTGAATCAGTGATAAAAAGTCTCCCATCAAAGGAAAACCAAGGTCCTGATGGCTTCACAGCTGAGTTCTACCAAACATTTAATGAGAACTAATATTAATTCTTCTTAAACTCTCATAAAAAACTGAAGAGGAGGGAATACTTCCAAACTCATCTTATGAGGCTAGCATTACACTGATACCAAAACCAGATAAAAATGGAAAGAAGGAAGGAAGGGAGGAAGGAAGGAAGGAGAAGAAAGAAAGAAAGGAGAAAGAAAGAAAGGAAGAAAGAAAATTACAGGCCAAATATCCTTGATGAAAATACTAGCAAATGGAATTCAACAACACATTAAAAGGATCATCCACATTTTAATGAAGTAGAAATGACCAAGTAGGCTTTATCCAATCTTCTTTTAATTCTCTCATTATCTTTCTTCTCCTTCTCTCTGCTCTCCTCTTTTCCCTTCTCCCCTATCCTCCCCTCCTCTGTCCTCTCCTCTCTCTCCTCATCTTTTTCCTCTCTCCTCTCCTTTCCTTTCTTCTCTAAACTCATCTCTTTACTCATGGTCAACTATAGCTACTAAAAAGGGGCAGCCTTAGCTCCTGAACCTGTCTTCCCAAAACCAACTTACTCAATGTTGAAGGTATTATTTCAAAATCATGGGCAAGATAACCTAGTCAAGGATATTCTCTGTTCTAATCACCTGTGGCCAGGGAAGTTGGGTTCATATGTCATATTGCGTGTGATATCTAATGGCATGTACAGGTTCTCTAACAAGGGTGTATAGTTCTGGAGAAAACGACTGGTATCTCTTATATAAGAGGATAGCTCTTCTGAAAATACAATATGAATGAAAACATTACCAAAAGAATCATCAGCAATTCTATGAAAGGAAGGTCTGAGGATGTCATTTCTACATATGCTTCAAAGGGGATTGAATCTAAATTATCAACTTCAGATGCAAAAATAATTTCTCTAAAATATTGAGTTCACATATAAACCTGAGGAAGAACCAATACATGTTATCCTTTTAAAGTATTTTTTTATTATAGGTTTAAGATACATTGACCTAAAGCAATTTTCTGGAAAATGAGAAAACCAGTTACTAAATTAACTTATGTTATTTCACTGTTTTACAAAAAATATCTGAAGGCAATATTGTCTGAAAATACAAGTGCTATAAATATTTTAAATTTAAAATTGGCATGGCCTTTTATCACATACCCTTATTTGTAGTTCATTGGATCAGAATAATTCAATTAAATCCTTTATAAGCTATTGAAGTCTGCTTATCTATTAGCATCTAAGAAGTTGTCAAGAGAAATAGCTCATCTAACTGTTGCCATTAAATATTTCTGTCTTCTTTTATTCAACATCTTTGTGCTTCATTTCCTTTGTTATTTTGATTACTTACTAGGTGCAAAATATGGTACTAGTTAGTAAGGTGTGCACATGGCTTGAGCATTTCTTAAGAAATTTCTTGAGGGTCAAAACGGCTAAAATGTGAAATGACTTTGAAAGGAAAAAATTGCAATACACACAAAAAATTGCTTTATTTTCTCTTTCTGGATCCTGTAGAATATCCAAAGAAATATAAATGTCTTTTGGTCTGCTGGGTAACTGAACATGGAAAGCTTCCACAGGAAGAATCAACTGCACAAATAATGATTAATATGAAATAGCTAATTGGACTAAGCTCTTGGAGAAAGTACAGAAAGCTGAGAGATGGAGATGTGCATATTGCTCTGTTTGTTCTGGCAAAATGAAAGCCTTCTCCTGTTTACATTTCTTCTTATTAATATGCTGCATGGACTATTGTCATAGCCCATTCTGTTCTGTTTGCAGGGCTTTAAGAAGGTGACTCAGGGGCACCTAATGAAGAATGACAAACACCTAATATCAGTCAAATGTTTCATTATTACTTTTACATTAATCTCCTCTTCAGCAAAGATTAGTCGAAGTGCTTAACTGGAAAAAACGAGGAGGAAATATGAACAGCATGGAGATCAAATTAATCCCTGCCTTGTGAACACAAGTAAAGAACTTGGCTGAATGTAGAAAAAAGTAGTAAAAACAGATTACACTTGAACAGGAGTAATTTAATCACTACACAAAGCAGAATAGCCCATGCTTTTGGGCATCCATGGCTTTAATTGAACTCATGAAGAACTGAATGTTTTATAGATGGTTTGAATTTTTTAGCCCAAGTCTGAGCTGGCAAATGAAAAGTCCTGTACCTTCAGGCAGTATTATAAACTCAGTGTTTCTTTCTTTCTTTTTTCTTTTTCTTTTCTTAAAGAATTTTTTTTCTCATTATTTCTAGAAACATGTCTCATGCACAGGAGTAAATTTTTAGCAATTATTCATGCTCATTGGATTAGAAAGTCCTCTGCTCTTTCTTTGAATCCTTCTATCAGAGACATCCAGGGAACACTTCTAAGTCTGGACCATAAAGGCAACTTCCTGAGAGCTGCAGAAAGTCCTGGAAAGGTAGGTGGGTATAGAGCGCACACGAGGGATGAATGGCACTTACCAAGCTCATGGCACACCTTTGGTATCATTTTGGGCATCCACAGATTTACTAAACCTCACAAGAGATTTTGATATTCCGCCAAAGTTAATTTTCCCTTCAGCCTTTGAGGTTCCCTAGGAGGTAACAGAGATATGGTCAAAGATGGAGAAACATCTCTCAGTAGGTGAGGAATACCTTCTAGGTAGTGTTTAAGGTGGCAATGACAGAACATCTTGTGTTCTTTTCTGAGTCTTTAATTTTTCCTCTGGATTTTAAAGATGCCTAACCTTTTCAAAACCATTCCCTTCCTTCTTTTCTCATGTGCTGCCTCTCCTTCCAAGCTCTACTTTATACCCTTCAATCATCACAAAAAATAGAAAGAAGCAAGATACAGTGTATGTACTATTAGGCGATTCTTTTTTTTTGGTCCTCCCTTAAGTTCTGCTCCAGGGGAAGAAATAAAACCATGAAAGACTAGACAAGCCTCCTGTTCCACCTTCCTCATGCTGCTTTGAAGCTACTTCATGATTTTTTTTCTCAGTAACCACCAAGGTCTAAACCCTTTGCTTTATGTGTACTGCCTCACCTTTATTGATAATGGCTATGACCCAGAACGTACCTTTGGAAAGTGAACATTTTGAAAGTGGTTTGTTTGGCAATTGAGCACTTCTGCTGTCTCCAAGACAATATACTAAAATGTCTGTTGAAATAACTATAGGATACATTAATTCATAACTCCACATCTGAGATGTTAAATAGGATTCTACAGTTGCAATCCGTTAAGTATTTGTATTTGTGTCTCTAGTGATGTGTGAGCACTTGATGTGAAATCTCCTTTTCCAGAACTATCTTATAAGGCTTTTCTAACTTGCTCTCCTAAAGAACAGAGAGGAGGGGGCTTGAAAAAAAAGTAAATAATGACGATATTGTGTCTTTGGCAACCATACTTTCAATACTTTTTTCTCTCACCCTTACAAGTAATCTCTTGGCAATGTTTATATTAATAGCCATCATTTTAATGATATTTATTTTCGACACTGTATATTTCAGGGCCTCTGGGTGCCTGATAAAATCTACTAAACAAAATGACAAAATTAACCAAATAAGACAATAAGCCCCAATAAAAAGTACATAAGCCTGGAGCAGAGAATAAAGGCGTACAGGAAAACATAAGACTGACTTGTCCCTGCTGGTGTGAGACAGAAGCAGTCACAGTCTGGGGATGCAGCTGTTCATTTGATCCCAGCGTCATGCAGCCTGCTAGGCACGGAGACCACCGTCTAGGCCTACTTTGGGGGATCGTTTTATTCTCTTCTCAGGGTAATTTGTTTCTTTGATGGGCAGACTTTTCCAATCAGCACATAGCTACCAGCATAGAACATTTGGATGGACCTGAGAGCATGTCAGACCTGGGTTCCAATTCCAACTCTGTCACTCTCCAGCTCTGTCACCTGAGAATCAATCTCTGTCCTCGTTGGTAAAATGATGCCTATACCACAGGGTTGTTCTGAGGAATTAATGACATTATTCATGAACAGTGTTCATAAAAAGTACTTCTTATCAGTATTATTATCGTTTTTCTGTTGTTGTCGTTACTATCATCCGAGGACACAGTAGAACTGGTAGCAAAATTTCGGGGTCTAATATCAGGAACCCGTGAATCTGATGGAAGAACAAAGGATAGTGGGAATGGGAAGGAAGCGAAGGGCTGTGCTAAGGTTCGAGCAGTTTGGTGCATTCGCTGGGATGTTTGTGGAAGGTGGCTGATTCACAACCATGGCTACAGAATATCTAAATTGTAGTTGAGAAAACAGGCAGACTATTCAATATCAAAAAGAAAGGGATGTGGGATGTCTAATATTCTGTTTTAATTATTTTTCTGCCCTAGGATGTGCTACTTTCCACTGCACCCCGAAGCTAATAAAATTCTACTAATCAACAATGACATTTTGAGGGGTGAAGGGATTACATCTGTAGGCATTATAGCCAAGTAGAAGGACAGTTTATAGATGACACAAATTCCAGATGAACAATAAGCAATAGAAACTTCAGCAGAGGTGGTAGAAGTAGAAATATTTTAATGACCTCTCAGATATTCCCTTCCAAGTCACCCAGAACTACCCTTGCAGTCTTAATGGTTCTCTACTAAGTCCCTCCCACACCCCTCACACAGTCCTGCCTTGGAGTGATTTGGCTCACAAAACTTACCTGCAACCCTGGCCTGTCCTCAATTCATTTGATATTACTGGGTACTCTTTTCTTGAAACAGATCTACCAGCTGTTTTTAAAGAATTCTTCTACTCTCAGATGAAGTCAAGTTGCTGCTGTATGTTTCTAGACTTGTTTCTAGACCCTTGTTAGGCCTCTACTCTCAATCGTTGGAATCTTTTTCTCATCCTTTCATTCTTTTGGTAAATGTTTACTGACCCCCTGTAATGGGTCAGACACTGCACTAGAGCTGGGATGCAGGGTGAGCCTCACAGACGTGTCCTTGTCCTGAAGGTCAGCTAGACATTCAGGATATTGACTGCAATGAGCATAGCCATTATACCTACCTCACAAAGGGAATGATGCTGCAGGTTTAGAACCACCACTCTCTAACAGTAGCAAAGTATCCTAACATTTTTTTCTGGCATTATTTCAATCTGCCTAATAGTTCTCATTGAGTGTGGCATACAGAACAATAACCACCACATACCCACCAATGCTCACAGCCTTTAGTGAGGAACATAACATTTCTCATTTCTACTGGTCTGCCTTATTCTGCAGTACAGTGGAAAGAACACTGAAGTAGGAATCAGAATTGCCAGGTTATGTTTTGCCACATATGTTGGCTGTGTAGTCTTAGCTGAGTCATCTTTGATTTTCAGTTTCTACATTGGCTGAAGGATAAAAATAATACCTGATGCCATACTTCCAAAGCCTGGTGTAAAAAACAAGTAAGTGTGTAATGGTAATGAATGTTTTTTTAATAAATATGGATGTGAAAACAAACAAGCAAAACATACCTTTATTTAAATTGCATCTAGTTAAATTTGAATCCGCACCCTTATCCCAGTGGGCTGGTGGGAAAATCATTCTCAGTTCTAGGGGAGCCCCCTACAGTGGTACCAAGGTACTTTGGCAGCACCTCAGTGAGATGCATCCACTGTCCCTACCCATGTGCTCCTGGTTCCCATGCCTCTCTAGGGACACTGGAACACTTGCCAAGGCCCAGCCCCCTATGCCTGGGTTCCAGCCTGTCTTGGTGCATATATTGATCCTCCTGTCCCCAAGCTCCTGCCATGTCTCAGTGAGAATGCTATTCTCTTTTCTTCCCTCCTTCTCTATAACACCAAACATAATTTTTTAAAAAATGTTCTGAGGCCTTCGACAAAAACAGGAAGATCTGTTGATCCCAAGTAGCTTTTGCTTTGCATTCCAGCCTGCAAAACTGGCCTGAGGCCAGGGGTCCAGATAATACAAGGGCCAGCTCACTTGCTCAGAAAATGAGAAAGGTGAAAATATGATTTTTTCCTGCATTTTTGAGAGAAGCAATATGGATTTATACATTGACAAATTACCCTGTCAAAGGGCATTTAAGACACATACATTCCAATGCATGCATTAGGATATGTTAGAGTTTGCCCCTGGGTGGCAGGCACCTGTGCAGAGCAGCAGGTAACTAACCAGAAAAGAGACACGTCCTCCCCTGTCGCAGATGCTGCCCTTTTCCACTTGTGGTTCATGCCGTGGTCATTACTTGGTGGATTTCAGCTTTGAAGAGGCCTCCAGAGCCAGTATAGATCATTGAGTCTTTGATTAAACTCTGCTAAGGCCTAATAGTCTGGAATGTTTCATTATTTTCTTGGCAGGACTAGTAGGTTATCTTTTAATAGGCTATAGAAAGTAGAAGTTGGAGAAAAAGTAGGTGTCACTGTTTAGGGTCCCACAAATGAGGGGCCCATCACAGTGCCTTTAACAAGAGCATATTCACGTTAGTGGGTTTAACTGCTTTCTGTGCTGGAGTCTGGATCCTATTTCCCTCTCGCCCTCACCCACCACCAGATGTCCACCAAATGATCATTTATTAATAATAACAATAGCACATTTAATAATAACAGCAACTGCTACTAATTCACTGCTGACTCTGTGCCAGACCTTGTGCCTAGAACTCGGAATATTTTCTACCACTATAGTGGGTTGAGTTGTGCCTCCCTCCCAAAACTGTGTCCCTCAAAATAATAGGACCAAGCCCTAATCCCTGGTACCTAAGGATGTGACCTTATTTGGAAATAAGATCTTTGCAGATGTGTAGTGGGTTGAACAATGCCTCCCCCGCCAAATTTCACATCCACCTGAAACCTCAGAATCTGACTTATTTGGAAATGGAGTCTTTGAAGATGTAAGTAGTTAATAAAAAAGGATACTGGATTAGGGTAGACTCTAAATCCAATGACTGATGTCCTTAGCAGAAAAGAGATACAAAGATAGAAACACATAGAGGAAGTAGGTTGTGTAAAGTCAGAGGTGTGCCTCCACAGCCCACGAAGGCCAGGCCTCACCAGCAGTTAGAGGAGACAGGGAGGAATTCACTCATAGAGGCTTTGGAGGGAGCATGCGTCTGAACACAGCTTGATTTCAGACTTCTGGCTTCCATAACTGTGAGAGAATAAACTTCTGCTGTTTTATGCCACCTAGTTAGTGGCATTCTGTTATGGCAGTCCTTAGAACCTAAGACAAAATGTAACTAAGTTAAGATCTTAAGATGAGATCATTCTGGATCATCCTGGATCATCCTAGGCCCTAAGTCCATTGACTGGTGTCCTTATAAGGGAAAGGAAAGGGAGATTTGAGATGCACAAACTGAGGGGGGAGATCACATGAAGGCAGAGGCAGAGATTGGAGTTATTTGTCCATAATTCAAATAACACCAAGATTTGTGGACAGCCACTCAAAGCTAGGGAAGAAGCATGGAACAGATTCTCCTTTGGAATGAACCAACCCTGCCAAGGTCTTGATAAAGGACTTCTGGCCTCCAGAAAAGTGAGAGAATAAATTTCTATTGTTTTAAGCCACCAGGTTTGTGGTAATTTGTTACAGCAGCCCTGGGAAACTAATACAGTCATTTAATTCTGGCAATAAACCTGTGATAAGGAACACTATCCTCATTTTACTGAAAAGGAGATTAAGAGAACAGTGGTAAAGCAGCTTGTCAGTGTCACAGAAGTTTCCAGTGCATAGCTGGAATTCAGTAACGGGCTTTAAGCCTAGTTTTTCTCAGTTCTGAAGCCTGCACACTTAGCCATTTCACCAAATCACTTCCTACTATTTGCTAAGGGAACTTTTTTTTTTTCTTTTTCCCAGAAGAGCCACTAAAAATAAATGAAACAGTTCATTTTGCTTGAGGCACATTTAAGAGAAGTGAAAAAGAAATTACTTCTCATCTTAACATCCATTCAACTAACGTTGATTTGGTATCTGTTTTGTTCCAGGCATTGTGCTGGATACTGGGGGGACAAAGGGAGACAGGAGATACTTCCTGTCTTGAAGGCATTAACTACCAACTAGGTGGGATAAACTGACCCCCAGCATGCACTGGGGCCCTGAGAGGCACATGTAGCAGCATTCAGGGCAGCGGTGGACAAGCGATGCTTCCCAGAGATAGGGATGTCTTGCAAAGTAAAAAAGCACTTAGGAAGAAAAAGTGGGAAACTAGCAGGACTGGGCAGGGCAGGGAAAAGGACATCCTAAACTGAAGGAGCAGAGTGTACAAACCCAAAGGTGAGAAGGATTATGATCAATTTACGGTACATGTTTCCTGATGGCCCGAGAAGAGGCTAGAATCAGAGGGAGGAGCCAGCTCTATGAAGAACCCTAGATGCCAAGATGAAATTTATTTCAGAAGAGAGTAAAAACATGAAAAGAAACATGAAAATGCAATATTTCAGTGAGATATCATCTTTTAATAATTAATATCTCAGTCTTTCAGATGCAGGGAGCTAAAAAAGCAAGGTTGTGATGAGATATTAAAATATTCCTCTTTTTCAAAACCTGAACTTCATTAATAATCTGTCAAAGAAAAATTGCACTAAACAAGTCAAACAGACCAAAAAGATTTCTTTTTTATTTCTGCATATTATGGGGGTACAAATGTTTAGGTTACATATATTGCCCTTCTCCCCCCTCCCCAGTCAGAGCTTCAAGCCTGTCCATCTTCCAGACGGTGCACATCGCACTCATTATGTATGTGTATACCCATCCCCTTCCTCCTCCTCTTCCATCTGCCAGACACCTGATGAATGTTATTCCTATATGTGCACTTAGATGTAGATCAGTTAAAACCAATTTGGTGGTGAGTAAATGTGGTGCTTGCTTTTCCATTCTTGTAATACTTATTAGAATGGGCTCCAGCACCATCTAGGTTAATTTAAGAGGTGCTAGATCACCATTGTTTTCTTGTGGCTAAGTAGTACATCATGGTATATATATACCACATTCTATTAATCCACTCATGTATTGATGGGCACTTGAGTTGTTTCCACATCTTTGCAATTGTGAATTGTGCTGCTATAAACATTCGAGTGCAGATGTCTTTTTTATAGAATGTCTTTTGTTCTTTTGGGTAGATGCACAGTAATGGGATTGCTGGATCAAATGGTAGTTCTACTTGTAGCTCTTTGAGGTATCTCCACATTACTTTCCACAGAGGTTGCGCTAGTTTGCAGTCCCACCAGCAGTATATGAGTGTTCCTATCTCTCCGCATCCATGCCAACATTTATTGTTTTGGGACTTTTTGATAAAGGCCATTCTCACTGGGGATAGGTGGTATTTCATTGTGGTTTTGATTTGCATTTCCTTGATGATTAGAGATGTTGAGCATTTTTTCATATGTTTGTGGACCATTATTCTGTCTTCTTTTGAAAAGTTTCTGTTCATGTCCTTTGCCCACTTTTTGATAGGGTTGTTTGATTTTTTCTTGCTGATTTTTCCGAGTTCTAAATAGATTCTAGTTATCAGCCCTTTATTGGACGTGTAGCATGCAAATATTTTCTCCCATTCTATAGGTTGTCTGTTTGCTCTCGTGATAGTTTCTTTGGCTGTGCAGAAGGACCATCAAAAAGACTTTATTCAAGACTACTGCAATAGGGGAAAGAGATCGAACTCAACTCCATTGAGACAAAAGACAGGAGGGGTTTTAAGCACGTGGGTGAATTAGTGGAAAAGCACTGGAAGACATTGGAGGGAGTTTGGTTAGTGCGATGAGGCCATTTGTGTTTGCTGGTTGTTACTTATGGAAGTCAGGCTCTCTTATGAACTGAATGTTTGTGTCCCCAAAGATTCATATATTGAAACTCTATCTCCTACTATGATGATATTAGGAGGTGGGGACTTTGGAAAATAGTTAGGATTAGATGGGGTCTGAGGCTAGAGCCCTGATGAATGAGATTAATACCCGTATAAGAGGGGTGGGGGAAGAGAGAGAGAGAGAATGTGAGTGTGAGTTTGCTTCTCTCTGCTCTCTACCATGCGAGGATACAACGAGAAGCCCACAATCTGCAACAGCCCTCACTAGAACCGGATCATGCTGACACCCTGTTCTTAGACTTCCAGCCTCCAACGCTGTGAGAAATAAGTTCATGTTGTTTAGAGTCACCCAGTCTATAGTATGTATTTATAGCAACCCAAGTTGATTAAGACAGGCTCCAATCCTCCCACAGAGACTGGGAGATAGGGGCACTATATCCTTCCATAATTACTTTTCAAAGGGATGGTTCTTAGTTCCTTGAGAAAGACATTCCTGGGTGGTAAAACTGGCAAGAGCCTGGGAGAAGATTTACATCTCAGAGAAGCAGAGAAAGAATTTAGATAATCTTTTAAAATTTGTAAAATTTTCTGAAGTAAATGCCCAAGAAAAGGGAGGTCAGGGGGTGTATACTTAGGAAGCAACCTTTCCAAAGTTTAGTCAAGCTGGGGTCAACTTTAAGGCCGTCTTGGTCATATGGAACCAATTTGATATATATATTTTTTTTAAACAAAACAAAACAAGACAAAAAGACAGAAACGAGTTCAAATCATTTGGGACAATTATGGCTGTAGAAGAAGTCTGGCCTTTGTCAACAGGCAAATTTTGATTCATATCTGTATGCTGCAAGTACTTGACCACAGGCAAGTTATTTAAACTCATGGATCATGTTTTCTTATCTGTAAAATGGGACTGCACAAAGATATGTTGTAGGGTCGATTTGAGGATTTAGAAATCATGCAAATCAAGTATTTAATAAATAATAATAGCTTTTGTGATTTTTTAACACATGAATATTTGTCTAATTTTGGTATGTGCTCAGTTGGTTGACTGAGATTTTTAAATTGCAACAAATTGTACAGGCTATGGGGTATCATGCTTTTCAAATGACAGTCGTGCTTATATTAGTATTTCCATCCTGTGGTATTTTGGATATTAAAACATCCAAAAACACAATACAAAGTGAGACGCAAGTGCACAGAGAAAGGATTTGTTTGGGAAAATGTCTTCTGTTTATCAGAGTGAGTTTAGGGTTCACTTCAGCCATGCCATAGGCAGAAGGCTATCTACAGGGTGCAGTGAGAATGGCTGGACAGAGACATTCATGCACTCAAATATAAAGGCCAGGGGATGACAGAAGTGAAGAGATTTGCAAACAACTAGAAGCCTGATTGATCCCCTGCCCCACTCCCAACTTGTGTCTGTATTGTTTTGATACGCCAAACAGGGCCATTGAAATCATGGCAGTATGTCCATTTGAAATAATATATTTCAGTTGCATCACAAAAAATTTCAGTGCAATTTTTTTTTTCCCAAAGAGAATTTGCAAAGCATAAGCAAGAAAAAGAGCAATTAGAGATTCAGAAAACAGTCTTCATGCTGCCCTCAATAGCATTTATATCCCTGAGGGCCACATTTTCCTTTTCAATCTTTAAACTTCAGTCCCTTTGACTCCTGTGCCTTCAGCTCTTCTCAGTTTAATGGGCTGACTATTTCACCACGTCTTAAAATATACATCTCTTGAAGATCCAACTGTCTGCTCTGCTTCGAATATTTTCATTACATTTTATTACAAGCTTGGTTCAAGGGAAGTTTTACACCTAATTTGGAGGACCTGCCCTGTCAGTTTCATTTTCCTCCAGGACTTTTTATGGGGCTAATTTGATTCAACTATGAGTCCTTCTTTGTAAGTCCAAAGCTCTCTGTTATTTCTCTTACTTTTAAAAAAATTATTCTTTCCAAAGCGTGCTGGCTCTACTGCAGACTTCCCTCTCTCAGTCCTGCAGAATCTCATTTACCTTGAGTCATGCAGTGTCTAGTTAATCTATTCAATATTTATTGAGCACCTCTAAGATGCCAGAGATATGAAGATGACTAAAAAAGTATCCCTGACCTCAAGATGATCATA
>NW_012151729.1:7707398-7715258 GCF_000956105.1 Propithecus coquereli
TTAAAAAATAAAAATCATGTGGAAGCTCCTCGTCTACATTTAAGTCATAATTAATACATCTTTTTAAGTCTTTCACTGAGATACAATTATATATACAATTTTAAATTTTAAAAATATTGATTCTAAATAAGATTTAGGAAGGGATCAGGGCATAATCGCTGCCATAAACTGTTTTGATATAGACTAAAGAGAACCAGCTAGTTAAATAATATGATAAAAATCGTCAGTGTCTTACATTTCTCTATGGAGTAAGGGGCCTCAGAGACATCTTCCAGTTAAAAGATTTCTGACAGCAAATATACCCTCTAAGGAATGGTCTAAAACTCTTTATCTAGACAATTGCACTGTAAAATCTTAGACAGTTTTCTCTGTCTATATGCTCCAAAAACACTCTGTGTAGCAGCCAGTATCTGTTTGGAGTTTGTCTTCTCTCCTCGGCTTGGTAATCTACACTCATCTGCATGTGGCTGTCATTTAGCCAGGTAACTTAATTGTATTGCTTTTCTGAAATTGGCACCACCGCACGATGAACAATTCCTGGGCAGCACTTCTATTTGCTACTGTAGCTAGATTTCTCTCTCCGGCCGCATTTCACTTTCCTACCTGATCTGTTTTGGTTTTTCAATTTGCTTTAGTGGGTTGGCATAATTTATAGGGCCACTGGCTAGCTGTCATTTAGGGCTACTTCAACCCTCAGCTTTCCAGCGTGGTGCCTTCCCTACCCGCTAAGTTCCCCAGTGCGCTCTTCCATTTCCAAATTTCCCTGTTTGTGTAAATAAAGCCAAAGTTAACTGAGTTCAACATTCATCCTTTTCTGTTCTGTGGGGAGTAGAATGAAGCACGTAACAGTTTGGAAAAAACACTGCTTGGAAAGAAATGAAGCCAGAGAGACTTCAACCGACAGAGTAATTATAATGGCCATGTATTCAGGCCATTTTCACTTGGATTTTAACTTTTTGGGAGAGCATAAGAATGCCATGCGGAGAACCTGTCAAATGAGAAGGCAGTTAGATAACGACAGGGTTACTGGGGCAATCGAAATGGGAGGAACATGGGGAAGGCTGGGTGACCCATGGGTACTAGCAGTAGTTTCTGAATATTGCACCCTCAGCTGTCCTGATGAGGGGAAATACTACACCTCTTCCCTCTTTCAAGTAAAATATCTGAGCTGCTTCTGTCAGAGACCTGACATATACTCTGAGTCTTGTAAGTCCAGAAACTCTACTGGATGTTTTCTTACAGGTTATTTCCACTTTTACAACAATTTTGCAAGGTTGGTATTTTTTCACAGATGGGAAGAAAAAAGTAGAGGTCTCAAAGAGAATAATTAATAAACGGAAATTTTCAGCTTTGGTAACTGGCAGACACAAATTCAGATGGAGTCTTTATGTCTCTGAATTCCATGTTCTTAACCGTTAGAGCAAGTGTTTTTGGGGTGGAGTTGGGGGGTGTTATAGACTTCCTGAGGACCCTATGGAAGTTTAGAATCTTGAACATAGAAAGATGCATATGCATAAATATTTTTATGGCCTCCATGGTTAAGAATTGGTTCATTTTGCATTTATTTTTTCTGCCAAGAAAAAGTAGGACTTTATGCAAAAGAATATAAACTGTGATATTTTGGGATATGTGTGCTCCTTTCCTAACAAAAGCAACTTCTAATTGGGAAAGAGATGGGGAGGGAATGATGGGAGCTATGGTCAGACTCCTGAATTGTCCTTTAGCGCCTCTGACACACACACTCCTGGGAATTAGTGCTGTCAGAGCCTTTGTTACTTCTGGCACCGTGTCACATTCTGTTAGTGTGTTGGTGCTGAAAAAAAAATTTTTTTTTTTTCCATATACATCAGTAATTATATGGTAAGGCTAGGAGTGATGCTTGTCTTAAGTGCTTACAGCCAAAGATTAGGTAGGAGAAATGGATCACTTCCAGGACAGCTGTCGACAAACACCTTCTAGGAGGAAGCCTATGAACTAGGCCTTTTGGATAGGTAGGATTATGGTAGATGAAGATGAGGAGGCCTTTCAGATATGTGGAAAGGCATGAACAAAGGCAGGGAGGTAAGGATCCTTTGGAGGTATTCCAAATTTGCTGGGAACTTTTGGGAATTAAGTCTGGAACTTTGGTTGGGGGCTAGATCTATACATAGTCTAATAAGTGCTAATCCTTTATGCAGATTTCTTCCATATTTGATCTCAAAAAAGAGTAATTTTGGCAGGCACCAGGAGTAGGATTATTCTTCCCATGTTACCGATGGGGCACATGAGGCCCAGTGCAAGAGATGCCTGCTGAGAGTTCACCCTCTTGTGTCTAGAGATGGAATAGCACAAGAAGCCCAATTTCTGCCCTCCAGCCCGGGACTGTGCCCCTCCCCCCATCCACAGTAAAAATAAAATCTGGGGTTGGAAATCACCAGAACGGCAGCTGTGGCTCAGCCCCAGGGCCAGCCTGAGGGTACCTTTGGAGGAAGCTGTGGGAACAACCACATAGGCAGAACGAAGGCATCTGATTTACATAATGGCTAAGAGCAGAGACTCTGGAATCAGGCCTGGTTTTGATTCTCAGTTTCATGAGTTAAGGTGTTACCTTGGGCAGATTATGTAACTTCTCTAAGCCTTAGTTTCCTCATCTGTAAACAAGTAAAGAACAATACCTATCTTGTAGGATGGTTCATGAGGTCTGAATGAAGTATTGCATTTTAAGGATTTAGCACCCTCTTTCTCCTCCGGTCTGGTCTCATCTCCTCTTCTGGTCTGATCTCCTCTTCCTCATGTGGGCTGGTCTGGTCTGGTCTCCTCGTCCTCGTCTGATCTGGTCTGGTCTGGTCTCTTCTTCCTTGTCCAACCCAGACTCCTCATCCTCGTCCAGTCTGGTCTCCTCTTCCTCGTCTGGTCTGGCCTCTGAACAAAAAAAAATTTTTAAGTGCTGAAAGTTACCGTCATTGCAATAAAATAACTGCCTAAGTAAAAATTTTCTGTCTGTTTACGTTATTTACTTTAATGAATATCACATAGATGCAATGTTTGGGTTATCACCGACTTCAGAAAGTTAGGTGGAAATAGACTGTATATAGTAGTTTCATCCTTGAAATTTCTACATCTATCATCTTTTTGTTTTCTACTTAAAAGATCATGAAATGCGTTTGTTGCCAGTCTCATCACATCCCGTATGGAAAATGAAAAGAAGTTTCTTTTGCGGTGTGTCCTGATTCATGTTCTAGTCCTGTCCTCCTGGAGTTGTTAGGGGGAGGACTTGTTATGGTGACTGACACCAGCAGGTAACACAAACACTCAGTTATCTCCTAAAGGGGGTATTTATCACCCAGATGCACCAGAGACATACAGGTGATTTCTGGGAAAGTTGGTTGTACAACTGCAAACTTTGCGCCACAGGAAGTCAGAGAAGCCCCTCCCCGCCGGGAACACAAGGTATTCATGAGCTTGGGGATGAAAGGCATGTGATGGGCTTCAGAAATATAAAATGCCTAATGTCGTCTTCGTGTCAAGGAGAAACACTTTTATCTTCATGAAAGAGAGAACAGAAAGAGAATGCTTTTTCTAAAAAAACTTTTGTGTTTTCTATGACACACATAATACAAAATTAGTTTTCTTCTTTCTCCCTCCCCTAGCCTCCACCCTCGCCTCCACATATCTTGGAATTTTAATATATTGTTGAGTTAGGTTAAAAAACAACAACCCAAAAACAATTAAATGGGACACAAAATTGTTTAAAATGTACATAGTGATATTTCATGGTATTTCTTTACCCACTTTAACAAAATGCTTGATTTTCATTGTATTTGGTTTTCTCCCTATCATCATAATTTTTATAGTGTTATATTCTTTTAAATACAATTTATAAGTTTTGATATTTATTGATGCTTACTCCGTGCCAGGCACTGTGCTCTAGGCACATTATTTAATTTACTGCTAGTAAATTGGAACAATACTAGGAAGTAGGAACTGATCTCTGGTTCCCATTTTACAGATGGAGAAACTGAGCCCAGAGAGATAGACTAGAAAACGTCAGACCACTTTAAGCAAACACAATGAGATACCATGTGTTAATAGGTGACTTGTTTAAGTTATACAAACTACACCTGTCTCTGTTTAAGAGACAAAATCAAAATTTGACTAGACCTATTTGACTCCAGAGCCTGTGCTCTAAACCCTTCCTACTCACAGTGCGGTCCAGCAACCAGCAGCATCAACAGCCCCTGGGAGCCTGTTAGAAATGCAGAATCTCACACTTTATCCCTAGTGGTGTGTTGGCCAAGGTTTTACGGTCAGCTTTTATGGGGTATGTGTGTGGAGGAGGTGCTTGGGAGTGTTTGCTGATTTCCACAATTTAAATACTCCCACCATGGCAGATTACAAGCTCCTAATGCAAAGTCACTGACCGAAGGTTCGGGAAGAGATGCTAACAGTCGGCTCAGTGAGGGAGGTACACACCACTGCACCTCAGACCTGCTGAATCAGAACCTTCGTTTCTACAAGCTCTCCAGACACTTCCTACGTTTGAGAGGCACTGGTCTAAGTCACTGCTTTATATTGCCTCATTTTTTGGATTCCTATGAGGCGTTTAGTCCTGGTCTGGTGTTTTGCTGCCCCTTCATCTCCCACCGCTCTGCAACTTACAGTACAGGACTCCGGTTGAGAAAGCTGGGGCGGAGCAGCAGATGCAGTCTGGCTTCTGATCTCTGCAACGCGTCAAGTAGGGCTCAGTGTCAAGAAAGCAGCATTTAGGGACATGGCCTGCTGTGACTTCGCAGACACTCAGCCTTACACTCCGAGGGAGACTCAGGAGAGCTGCAAAACCAGCTTTTCACACCACCATGCAAGGCTTTTCCTGATGGAGGAGAGAATACGTACTGCAAAACATTCGGGGATCAGAAAGTTAGGATCTTTGGCTTTCATCCACGATTGCATAAGCCCTTGTGTCACGCCTGAGTGCATTTATCCCACATGTACAATGGAGAGAAAACGTGGTAATAGGAAGGCTTATATTTTGCAGTACTGTAAATACCTTTTATCTGGAACCCAACTGAAATCAAGTCTATTTTTTCTTATTTTGCGTGTAGAAACAGAGATTTATTTAAGAAAGTGTTTTGTGGGATACAAATTGAGAATAAGAAACAGTTTGTCCAATCTTCCACAGTCCCTCTACCTGCAGACTGAAATACATTAATCATAGCCAATAAATGAAAAAATGCCAGAGAAGAGAGAAAACTTGAAAATTACCTGAACAAAAACTCTCTTATGAAAGATGGGGAGGCTAAGGCCAAGCAGGTGTGGGGAGTGGGAAAACTGTCACACTACCATGAAGCTGGGGACTGATGGGACCACTAACTTTTCCAGCTCCTGCTTGGACCCCCCGGTAGCTTGCTCAGCTTACACTCGCGATGCCCCCCACTTTCCCCAGCCAGCTCTGTCTCCTATAATTTCTTCCCCTCTCATCCATTTTGGTGACTTCGAAGACTGTCTATAAACCGACAATGCCCAACTCAATTCCCCAGCCCAAATCTCATTAGCCTATTAGACTTCATTTGAATGCTTTATCGATACTTCCAATTCAACTTGTCTTCCTACTTTTTTCCTAAGGCAGCTCTCTTTCTGTGTTTCCACAGCACTAGCATTTCCCTATCAGAGTACTTATCACACTGAATTTGTCAGTTTGCTCGTCATACATGACAATTCTAAGCCTGCAACGGCAGTGGCTATGTTTGGTTTATTGCTTTATTCTTAGCACTGTGAACTAAAAATAAAATCCTAAGCCCCTCCACTGACTGAATGGATCTCTCTCAGCCAAGAAGACCCCAGAGAAACCTTAAAACTGAGTTCCCAGCCAGGATGGGATGAGGGGTATAAAGCACAACTGCATATGCGCATGTTTTCTCTTTTCATAAATATTCATGACTCCTCCTATAGCTTGTTAAATATGTATATTTGGCCATTCTGCTCAGTATAAATTTCTGTTTCCATTGTCCCTGCCTTGAAGCACGTGTTCCTGGCTTGTGGCTGGGAACTCTGCTTCCCAGCCAGCCAGAAGGGCCACTGCAGGTTAAAACCTTTATGAGAAATTAAGTTCTTCTTTGCCAAATTATAAACCTCATCATTATTGTTATTATTTTTTTTTTCAGTTAACAACACCTACAACAATATTTTGCACACGTAGAATGATCACAAATTGCTCAGTGTAACACTGGTGAATTATTCGGAGTTCCCCAGAGGGTAGACTGAGGCAAAAGATTATTGCCTCTATTTTGTTGTTATGGGGTGTAATCCCACTGGTCAGGGGTGAGGATCAAGGGTAAAGCAGAAGAAGAGAGAGAGTGAATACAAGGACGTGATAGCAAGCTGGCCACCCAAGAAGCTGTTTAAACTATTTCTCAGGACCATCCCTTAGGGAGAAAAATGGGGAATAAAATATCCACTGATTTCCTTCCCCCAGTGGTTACAGATTTGCCCCCACGGAGCAGTAACAGCTCTTCACATCCAGGTTCTGCATGGGTGGGTTTCAGGGGGAGTCATACGGCTTCTCACACCTCAGAGTCAACGGGGAAACCCTGGGACAAAAGGCAGGAGGTATATAGAATGGTATAGGAGGCGAAGCTCAAATTAGGGCCCAGGGCTTATCTTGAAACGTCCCGCTCATTTAGTCCCTCACTCCCTCCAGTTGACATAACTTTATAAAAATACCCTTAAAACATGCCTTTTTATCTTTTCCACCACTGCATTTTTTATTTTCAATTTTAGAATCTCTCTGTTTTTCACTTATGTTTGTGTCATAATCTCTTACTCCATCTTCCTGCCTCTACTCTTGCCCTGTCCATTCCTCTTGTTCTAATCTCACAGTGGTGCTCCATTTGTTTCAAGATAAAATGTAGTATCACCAAGATAACTTACACGATTTCTGTGATCTGCTCTGTTGCATCTGACCAGCCGCATCTGTCCCCAGGATTCTTAAACTCTGGCCATACTGAATGACTTATAGTTAATTCCCTGCTGTGTTTTGCTCCGTCATATCCCTGGGGTTGGCAATATTGCTTCCTTTGCTTGGAACGCTGGTCTTTTTTCAGATGGTTTCTCCTCATCCGTTAAGACTCAACTCAAATGTCAGATCTTCCAGAAATTCTGCACTGATGTCTCTGCTTTAGACTAGTGATTTTTGAACTTTAGTGTATCAGAATCTCCTGGAGGAATTGTGAAAACACTGACGGCTGGGTCCTAGCCTTAGAGTTTCTGATTCTGTAGGTCTTGGGTGGGGCTCAGTAAGTTGCATTCAGAACAAGTTCCTAGGTGATGCTAATGTAGCTAGTTCAAGACAACACTTTGAGAGCCACAGCTCTGGAGATAACATCTGCACTTTTCTCTAGCATTGCAGTTTACACAGTTTATATAGTAGTGTATTTACTGATTTCTTTCCTCCAGTCAGTGTGTATTCCTTGGAGGGCAGAGGCGATGTCTTATTTATCTTTATAACATAGAACTTGGCACAGTGCCTGGTACATAGTAGGTGCTGTATTAATAGAAGGAAGGGGAAAGGAAAAAAGGAAGAAAGATACTTTGAAGGAAGACTGAAAGATAGAAGTAAATGTAGTGGTCTTCAGCATACTTTTCCAGGCCAATATTCTATATTTTGGGTATAAACTACTATTAGACTAAAAAGTTAGTATATTCTACTAAATATAATGAAATCAGTGCAATGTAGTGGCTACAAGTGTGGGCTCTGGCATCATATAGTTTGGTTTTAACCCCTAGTTCCTCTGTGTAGTGTTAGTCCTGTTATTTAATACATTTCTAAAATTTAGTTTTTACATTCATAAAATGAAAATAACAAGGATGTTACCTAGGGGGGTT
>NW_012151729.1:7718473-7719396 GCF_000956105.1 Propithecus coquereli
TAAAACGCAAATCGAGATAGAGTCATAGTATATCCAATTTGCTGTGCGCAGTTGGTGTTTGATAAAGGGCTGTAACTGAGAAGAATTCAACTACTGCTTTATGTTCTTGTGTCACAATGATTATCATGGAGATTAAGAGAAGCAAACAAAACAAATCATTTTTTGATAAAAGGCAAGTAAATATTAATAATCATCACTAAAAGAGGCAAGACATGCATGAGATGGTGCTAATATTTTGAAACAGGTTGTGTCTAAATATAAGTTAATATTAGTAAAATAATCTAACCTATAGTTTTACTACATTTTAAAAACAAAACACAGAGGCAAAGATGGATACAGTAGAAAAAAATGTATAATTATTTACTTTAGAAAAGAAAACTCTGACCTTATATTATTCCATGCAGTGCAGATTTCCTTCAAGAGGGCAAGTTAGGCAAACCTGCGTGGACCCGTGTCAAGCTGTTCCACCAGCATGTGATTCACCTAGGGCATAATCATGGTGAGGTTGAGCCCTTTCAGCTCCTGTTCACATTCACCACCAAAGGTCAAAAACCATTTTAAATACCTCACTTTCCAAAGTAATGCTCTTATCAAAAAAACTCAAGATTGTAGCAATTGCCTAAACCACAAAGAGGAATAGTTGATAATAATTTTTAATGAGCAATAGTAATTGAAAAATTTTTAAAAAAATATTTCAAATTTAGTTTATAATGGAGGTAATACATAGTCATTGAAAATCTAGAAATTGCAGAAATATATAGAATGAATATATAAAACCACTTGCTATCCCCCACTTGTGTTGTTAACATTTTGTTAAATATCTTCCCTTTCTTTTGTTTCTTTGATAATTCTGGTAAAATTTGCTTTATGTATCTGAGAGCTCATGTGTTAGGTGCATATGTATTTGGAATTGTTATATCTTC
>NW_012151729.1:7719446-7721515 GCF_000956105.1 Propithecus coquereli
GTTATGCCAATTCCGTGGTTAGAAAATGCCAGTCAAAGGAAAAAGTACAGAAGTGGGATTTTGGGGCTCCCATTAGCAGCTAAGCCAGAGGTAAAAAAACACACTTGAAGAGAGGATGAAACTTGCAAGAAAGAATTTTTAGACGAGTTATCTGTGGGTCTTACATTAAGACTGTCTCTCAAAGACTGAAAGTGTAGAGGAAATGATTTCCAATCATTTGAATAGTGTTCCTCCTTCTCTTTCTGTCCATTCTTTCATTCATTTGTTCAATAACTATTTAGAAGCTAATAAGTTCTAGGCTCTGCTAATCATTTCACTTGCATTATCTGTTTTAATTTTTATACCTGTTTATCAAATAAATATCATTATCTCCACTTACAGACTGGAAGCTTGTAGCGGTTAAGAAACTTGCCAGAATCATGTAGTAACAGGAGAGATGAGTGTTTCTAATATTAGATGCTGAAGGGAGAAGAAAGATAACATTTCTAACTACAGTGCTACTCCATGGTGTTATGTAATCTTTACATAGCTAAGATGCCATGGGCTTTGAAAATGGCCGTCTAAATGTGAAATATAGGCTATTATGTGTGTAAATTATAAAAGTTTACCTCTTGTATGTAATTTTATTAATTTAATTACATGTGCATTTTAAATAATGTATTATGAAAAATAATACTTTATATTGGAATGTAGCTTTTTTCCAATCTTATTTTTCATAGTAGTATTTGATTTAAATTCTGGACATGCATTTTCTTTTTCCTCATTAGAACCAAATTTTGAGTTTCCTGATGGTTTTCCAGAAGAAATAATTTTCACTTCTGTCTAGTGTGTTTGGTACTTGTGACATAGCACTTTTGGCAACTGTATCTGGTGTTATTATGGAAATATTATCTCAAGGCACATGTACTTAACTGTATGATTTTGATGGCTGTTTTTCCTTTAAGATATCATATATCTTAAAGATGATATATACAATGTAAATTACTATATGGTTCCTCAAAATATGATTGCAAATGTTCTTCTTACGGTGATATTCAACACCTGCAATTACAAAATCACAGCCCTTGAGAATAATTAATAAATTCATGTTAATTTTTTTCCTGTTTTTTTCTTTTCCACTGAATCTGTCAAGTAACTTTTATGTATGTCCAAAGCTAACAATGATTTATTCTCAGGCTAATGTATCTTCTTCAAATATTAATTATTTTTTTTCCAAAATGAATTATTTAAGAAAACATTCCACAATATGAAAGACTTGTTATGGTGCTAACAAAAGCCAATTTTTTCTTTTTTGAAAAATATAATTTTTTTTGAGACTTTGAATAAAAACTTTATTGCCTTATATTTAAGCATGTTCAATAACCATGGTGTTCAGAGGTAGACACCATGATGCCAAAAATGTTTCCTAAAATTGTGTAGCAATGCATGTTTCTTTTTCTCTACATTATCTCAGCACCCCATAGATGTTACAATTTTACTTGGCATAGATGTTGTCAAGGTGGTTCTAGTGTGGTAATAGACAAATCCCAGTAGAGCATGCATGTAATATAATCCATAGACAGATATTCACAGACAGATATTCCAATCATAAAATGGAAAGAAACATTCATTCATGCATCAAAGATCAGGTACTGTAACCACTTGGTCAAAGCCCTTTGCTAAATTCTAGTAGTAGAGGAATGGATCAGACCTACTCTTTAGTACATCAAGTATAGCAGGAAAACAGATCATGGACAAACATTCATAATAAAACACATTGGAATATTTGTAACGATAACGGTTGGTACAAGGTCTAGGTCCAGCAGAAAAGAAAGATTTATTTGAAAAAAAAAAAGTAACAAACAAATGAGTAAAGATGAATACCAAACGAGAGGTGTTGTTTATAAAGGATAGGAAAAAAAATGAGAAAATAAAGGCTCTCAAATGGGTATTCTCTCAGAGGCCATAGGATTTGTGTTGGATATTTATGAATAAGAAAGCCCCAGACAGGCAGTAAATGGGTTGAGTACTAGTTTACTCATGATAGGATGGACGAGATTTATTTCAGCAGCAGTGTGCTCAAGTCTACA
>NW_012151729.1:7730205-7732111 GCF_000956105.1 Propithecus coquereli
GATGATACTTACAGTCTTTTCTGGTTCAAAAATTATATACCTTTGTGATTATGTGTAGTTTTGGACCCATCTTTTTTCTGTCATTTTGCTTAACCCTCACTAAAACCCTATGAGCTAGGTATTATTTCCCCCATTTATAGAGGTGCAAACTGAGGTTCATAGATGTGAAGTAACTTGCCCAAGGACACACAGTTAAATGCCAAAAGCCAGAGGTGAACTGTGATGACGGATGCCAGATCCTGCTGGTTCAACCATTACGCTGCATCCAAGATCCTTTCCACCTCTAAGGGTCTGTGGTTCAAAGCTGCATCCTGAGGCAATGAATTGCAATTTTTCTATTAACCTTGCACTTTAACCTTTGGCTTTTTTGAGGGGATTTTAACAAAAAATAACATTCATGAATTAATTCCCTGTCTCCTGCACCCACTTCTGTTCACGTGGACAGGGGCAGTGTCCCAGCCACCTCGTTTCTTCTTATGTCTCTGCAGAGTACAGAACTGAGTCAAGACACAGGGGAATTGCTGTATTACTTGTAAAAAGTGCAAGGAAGTATCTTCAACTTGAAGGAAAAGTGGGTCAAGAAGTAAAATTTCCTGGTAAAAATAGCTCAGAGCAGAGGTTTTCAAACGTTGGAGATACTGGCATCACCGGAGGAGCTGTTAAGAGCACATATTCCTGGACCCTAGGAACTGGGGTCTGGCATGTGGGGCTCTGGCATGAAAATGTTTATCATGCCCTGAATGTGATTCTGATGCAACTAAATCATGTCAAAGAACAGCTGTCCTATAGACTCTCTGAAAGGTGACGGCAGCAGAGCTAGTTCTGAAGACATTTCCACGCTGCTTTTGAGACCCTCTCTAGAGTCTTCCATTCTTAAGCCCAAATTCAAGGCTGATGTACCCATCTTCCTTCTTACTTTCCCTCTCTATCTGCTGCCTCCTATTTGTATTATACTTATGCAGAACTTTTGAATTTTTCCCTGTAAATATCGTCCTCTTTCATATCTTCCTCATCCCAATAAATAGCATTACTCTTTTTGTGTCCTCTCTTTCTGCCCATGCTTTCACTTTCCTACTTTCTATCCCTTCCTCCAGTTTTTAATCTATTAGTAAAACCCATTGTTCTACCTTCAAAATATATCTTTCATTTTTTTTTTCTGTCACTATCATCATCTTAGTCCAAGCCCACATCAAATCTCACCTGGGTTTCTGAAGTCGTCTTCTTACTGCTTCTAATCTGACCCCTCTGACTGAACTTCCACAGAGCAGCCAGGGAATTTTTAATGTATTAATCACGCCACAACTCTTGCCCCACTTGAAACACTCTAATGGCCTTTTGTTGCAAACAGAATAAAATTCGTCTTTATCAAGTTCATGCATGGTTAGCTCCTGCCTGGCTCCAGATACATGCGCTTTCTGGGAGTTTGTAGGTCAAGCTTTACCCCTTGCCCAGGGTTCTTGTCCTCCCAGCGTCACCTGCCTGCACCATTTTTCCTCTGAATCACTCCTTCTGTTCCTTTGGATCTGAGTTAAATCATCCCCACATCAGAGAGATGGCTCCTGACTTCTCTGGACACTGCCTACTTCATCAGTATCTTCCAGAAAGCTCTTTGTATTTCCCTTATAGCATTTATCACTATCTAAAATTATTTATTACCTGTGTTTCCCAATAGAATGTAAGCTCCATGGAGTCAGCAACTCATCTGTCTTGTTCTGTAAAAGACAAGATATTTTTCTGTCATTGTACCTGTTACATGGGTATACCAATATTGTACCCCAATACCTGGCACTACACCTGGCACTTAGCAAAGACCTTATAAACATTTGTTGCATTTAAATCAGATGTTAATAAGTCGCTTGAATATTTCCTTCTTTGCAAAATATGCAAAATGGGATAATGTGGATAT
>NW_012151729.1:7732161-7733527 GCF_000956105.1 Propithecus coquereli
GACAAGACTGCTCAAAGGGATAAGGCAAAAATGGCAGGCCAGGGGCATTTAATACACAAGAACCAGCCAACTGTGGCTTCACTATATTGGCCCCAATGCTCAAACTGGTCAGATGAGATTGATGTCTTAAAGCAATATTTCGTTACTGTATTGGGGTCCCAGACCTTTTTGAAGAAGCTCTTGAAAACTTTGGTTGCTCTCCCAGAAAGAATGCACATGTTCCACAAAAATTAGCACACTCAGAGAATTTAAACAATTCCCTGACTCCTCTCACTGAAACTCTATTTCTAGGTATCATAGATCCCATGTCAAAAAACAAAAAATAAAATAAAAAAATCTGTCACATAATTAGCATTTATTGAGGGCTTACTATGTTCTATATTTTTTGCCTAGTAACTCACATGCATTATATCTTTTACTTCTTCTCACAACCCCATGTGATATCTGCTGATGTTAACACTATTTTATGGAAGAGGAAAAAGAAAAGATACAGAGAGATTCAATAATTTGCTGAAGGTCAAACTGCTAGGAAGTTATAGAGGCTGATTTTGGACTCTGGCAGTCTGACCCACTCTCTTAACTGTGCTATTATTGTCTTTCTTTACAATATTACTCATCTCTAATCCCAGTGAGGGGTGAATAGCACATCCATTTGGTGAAGGAGTGTGTCACCAGGAACTTGGATGATTGACAACAGCCTCAGATGTTAATGCTATGGCTTCTTCCTCTAAGAATGGAAACTCTCCATTCTGATTTACACGGGGAATAAAGATTGATGTGAAAAATCCAGGTGGTAATTTACACTCCACTCTACGTTTTTACCTAGAGACTTGCTCAGTGTCTCTTTTCTTAGATGAGGTTAAAAAAAATAAATAAATAAAACTCACGCCTTCATTCCAGTTGTAACATATTCTAATTTTAAGGGATCACAGGTTAATTAAATTGATTTAAAAACAACTTTGGGGTACTACCTTAATTAACCTTCCAGGTTTCCTTCTTATTCTGCTCCCATTCAGTGCTGTCAATCTGCCAGGGCAAGGGTTAGAACTCCTCACCTCCTCAGGTAGGAGGGGAGGGTCGGAAATAGCATTTGCTCCTCACTTTGATTAGTGGAGCTCATTAGCCGTCAGATATAAGGCACTAGCAGTCCATCAGAAGAGCGCAGCAACACTGGTGACATTTATTACATGACTAGTGTTCAGAGGCTGCTTAGAAAGCAATTTCCATTCTTGTAGATTCTGTCCCCAAAATGGGAGTTCTCCAAGATTCATGAGCAAGCCTGATCAAAATGCCGAGGACACAAGAGAGAAAGAAAAGAAAAAAGGCCTTAAGATAACCAAAGCACAAAACTAGTCCTCAACACTTA
>NW_012151729.1:7735572-7750303 GCF_000956105.1 Propithecus coquereli
CTCTTTGTATTTCCCTTATAGCATTTATCACTATCTAAAATTATTTATTACCTGTGTTTCCCAATAGAATGTAAGCTCCATGGAGTCAGCAACTCATCTGTCTTGTTCTGTAAAAGACAAGATATTTTTCTGTCATTGTACCTGTTACATGGGTATACCAGTATTGTACCCCAATACCTGGCACTACACCTGGCACTTAGCAAAGACCTTATAAACATTTGTTGCATTTAAATCAGATGTTAATAAGTCGCTTGAATATTTCCTTCTTTGCAAAATATGCAAAATGGGATAATGTGGATATATTAATATTAATAGGTATACTTAATCTGGAAGGTATAAAACATCTGACAAAGAAAAGGGTAAATTTGTGTGTGGTATTTCTTCTTTGTCCCTTAAAAGTTCCACACAGCAGCATCTTTCTAACCAGGAGAGCCCATCCACACTGAGACCAGCCATACTGATTGTATCTGATCAGAGGCAATTTCTTAATTCATAGCTTTCTCTTCTCCAGACAAAAGGCAGCTGTTTCCCAGGTTCATGACCCAGCCCACTGTGCTCATGGCAGCCCTCCCAGTATGGCCGAGGAGTGCCCATTGAACATAATGAAAGTGCTCTTCTCCAAATAATTAGAAAAACAAATGATAATGAACTGCTTCGTGCCCTCCTCTGCTGTATAACTCCACATCTGCCATTGGCTTGAAAAGCATCCTGTGGAGGAAATGTGATTGCACTTTGAACAGTCAGACAAAGAAAACACAGGTGGATTCCTGCAAAAGCTGAACAAGGCTAATTCTTTTTCCATAAGTGTTAGATGCAAATTAAGTTCAAATTATTTCAAACGATAAAATGCAGTTTTTTTTCAGGAGCTCACATTCTAGGATTTACTCAAATATATAAATCTCTTTGAAGGCTGCCATATCTTTTTCTTCATGTAGCCCCTCACATGATGAGTTGGACTTCCTGATACACGTCAATTCATAGACTAGTTCAACTTCTTACATGTTAGCTGACTTCCCTTAGAGCAAATATGCCAGAAGTCCAAGGTAGAAGCTTCAAAATCTCTTTGAACTGTGCCTCAGAAGTCAAACAGCATTTATTTTGTTGAATTCTATTACAAGAAAGTCACAGAATAAGCCCAGTTCTAAGGGGTGGTAACTACACAAGAACATGAGCAGTGGGTGACATTGTTCTTTCAGTTGTCTTTGGAGACTAGTTAACACATCATTAAACTCCTTTGGAACTTGGGTTTTTGTTTCCGACAAGTAAATAACCCGAATTCTTCCACTTCATGTCTTATATTGGGGAATCTGTGAGTGTTCCTCATATTTTAAAATTCCATGTAACAAAAATAAAAATATCACATTTTTACATTGGACTATCACCTTTTAATTTTTAAGTAAAAATATTAAAATATATAATCCATTATCATCATTTAATGAATGAAAGGAGATTTAACATGAAAATGTACGGAGGACCTAAACTCATAATCAAGAATAACCTATTCATTTCTTTTAAGAATAATTCATTTCTTTTAAATGAAAAAAAAAAAACCACTTTCTGAAAAGCTCCCCCCACCTTTTTTTTTTCGCTCATTTTGCTTAGAACAGTGAAAACATTCTCACCAGTTGGCAGGAGTCCACCCAAGGACTTTGAAGAACCACTGCCCTCTAGGAGGGAAATGCCAAAGTGCGGGGTCCACACAGGTTGTCACAGACATTTGGATAACGGTTTAAGAATAGTGGCCTAGGAAAGCCATCACGGAGGAGGCAGGAAGGCAGAGAACAGGCAGGAGCTCATTAAAGGATGGGGGAACAAAGAAGATCACAGAAGACAAAAAGGACAGACAGTTGTTGAAGTTCACTAATGCCAGAAATTTTAGGTGTGGTATTTCATTTATTCTTCGTTGTGGTACTGATGTGAGAATATATGCTCCATTTAAAGATGAAGTAGGTTCAGAAAGGTTGAGTAAAGTCTCCAGGTTCATTAATGGCTGAATCGGGACTTGGATCATATTTGATCCGAGGCCAAGGGTTATTCCACTGCGTTGAAGGACCTTGGAAGTGAGTTAAGCACCCAGACTACAGTGAATATCTCCGCTACATTAATTGAGCATGTACTGTGTTCTAGGGACGGAGGGTACAATATTGAGTGAGACAGACATGTTTACCTTCAGGGAATTTATAGTTTAGCACTGGATGATAGACAATAAATGAACAGTTACAAGGCATTATGATGAGTACCACTGGGGCACGTGGGGTCAGAATTCAGGAAATTTCTAGAGCTAATGAGTGACCCTTGATTTAATTTAGGAGAGTCAACAAAAGTTTCCCAAAATGAAAAAAATATAGAGCTTAGGCAGGTGAAGAAGGAGTGTGTTTGATAGGGGTGTAGGGGTCATAGGAAGGCTTTACTCAGGAAAAATGGGGAAATCTGCAGGTAAGAGACAGCAAGGTACCTTTGAGGGGCTGTGTGTGGTTCAGTAAGGCTGGAATTTAGTGCATGAGAGCCTGGGTTGGTGGACACGGAGAGTTAGGCAGGGGCCAGCTCCAGATAAGCTAGAAACCATCATCGCTTTCCATTCTGTCTAATACTAAAAGTGGGAGTGTGCTGTCATTTGAACTTCTGCCTCAAGGACTTTTTTTTGACAGCCCATAAAGCAATGATGGATGCCAAAAATAATACTTCTTAGCTTTCGCCATCTTCCTATATATTTCCCACATGTGCCCAAGGGAAAACTTGAATCACTGGTGTCATTAATAAACTATAACTTGAGTATACTTGAAAGGTACTGAGAAGAGATGGTCATCCTTATTTCTTTGTCTCAGACAGATTTTTAGAGAAACATTTTAATGTTTGCATGACCCTTAATTAAAGATACTGCACATTTTTAGATCCCAGTAAATTACTGCCTTCCTGTAAGTACTGCAGGCAGGGGCGGGGTGGGAGGAGGGGGAACTTAAAGGTACCATTAAAAAAACATAAATATCATCTTTTTATTTTTTTCTCTGTGCAGCAGTTTTTATTCTCACCAGTGAAGTTTTTTTTTTTTTTTCCCAGCTGTGCCTATGGAAATTAAGCAGGATTTTAGTAGTGATAAAAATTTTCCAAGTTATCTTCCTTCTGGGTCTAATGTATTTCCTACAGCCCTTCTCGGGCTATAAAAGGATCGAGTTCCTTGAAATCTCTAGTTCTTAATCATCACTAGCTCATTAACATCATCCTCCTTTTTCTCTTCCTCTGATGAGCAGTGACGCTGATCCAAAAACCAGGATATATTTTCACGTAAGTTTCCAAGTAAAGAAAACGGAATGTACTTTACTAGATGCCAATCATATACAACTTGAAGTATGAGAATTGCATTCTTCCATTAGCCAGGACTCTCTTGGTTTCAATTGACAGAAATCACCTCAAACTGGCTTAAGGACTGGGGGAGTGGGGGAAGAAAAAGAAAGGGTATTTATTGGTTTCTGCAATGAGAGAGTCCAGGGGTGCTCTGACAGCTATAATCTGCTTGAGTCCAGGGACTCAAGTTATAAAACTGGATTCTTTCTCCCTCTCTCTCAGGTCTGCTTTGTTCTGGGTGAGCTTCAGTTTTAGCAGGTTCTTGCCATGTGGTGGTTATTCTGTGGTCCAAGGATGCAGTGTTCTCATTGGCAGGGCACAGGGCATGTGAAGGTAGAATTTGTGTACCTCCCCACCCCACCTTTGAAATCCTATGGACTAAGAACGAGGTAGTCATGGTATCATGAAGAATACAGGTTTAATTACCACAATAAAAGGGAATAGACGACAGAGAGGCAAAAATGACTAATTTCCCTATGCAATGGCTCTTTTTAAGTAGTTTTAGGATTTGTGATACATAAAACACAGTAAAACCATCATTTCATTTTACAGAAAAAGTAAGGCCTCATAATTCAGCTATTGTACCTTTGCAGTCCCAAGATTACAGATGCTGTGCTAAATTCACATGAAGAGTTCTACAAATTTCACCATAGAATTTTCTCTAAATAAAGAGAGGTTATTAAATAATAAGATAATTACTTTGCCTCACTTTTCTCAGTCACATTGCTAACATTTTCATAAGGATGATATAGTTCTGACTTGGGAAGGACACAAGCCTAATAAATCCCAATTTCTCAGCCCAATTTCATTTTCTTAGCAGGTTTTCTGTGCCTAAAAGGAACCCATTATCCTTTGCTTCATTAAATGTGTCTACATGTAACACAAGAGCATTTTCTGGTAGGTGCATCTAAAACTCTGCAGGATATCCATCAAGACCCAGGGCTCTGCCTGGAGAGGGATTCATAATGGTTCACTTTAGCTCTCCTGGAGCAACAGGAACATTTTTGTTGTCATCACTAATTGAAAGACTGAACACTCCCAATGAAATGTTACCATTTCTGCAGATTAGGCAGTATGAAGGGTGAGTTAAATTCTTATTAAAAACAACATAACAGCCTCACTTTAGCCTTTGACTTTACAGAATTCTTATCTGTATCCTATGGCATACCACAATCGATACTTTGAGGCCTTCACATGCAGGAAGCAAATATCCTCTTCTTATATTTTCCAAAATTTAGGGTGATTTTGAATCATTTGCCTTGGCCTATTTTCTACATTAACATTTGCCTGAGTCTTTGCTTCTTTGCAGCAAGCCCTTGCATGCTTGCTTCACTTTTTATTTAATTGAACTTGCTTTTAAAGATGTGATTTCAGTTTCCCGACTGAATGCCTTTGGTCCTGTTCTTTTTAGGTACAGGGAAAATAGCTAATAAGCATCTCTTTTCTTCATGATCTTAGGGTTTTTCATATGTGTTACGGAGAGGATTCAGAATTATTATTATTTTTGAGGTAATTATCCAAGTTGATTAGAGAAATTTTTTTTATTTTTTTATTTTTTTAAGATCTCTCCCTGTTTATTGCCAATGAGTGTTCAGATGCTGTCTGGAGCTGTTGAGGGAGATGAATTGAGTGTGATTCAGTGCCACGATTAGGTCACGTGATTGGCCACCAGCACTGATGAACACATCACTAACAGCACATGGACAGAGGAAATTACCTGCAGTGAGAAGAGTGAATGGAAAATGTAAAGTTTGACCCTGTTCCATTCTCACATGTAGCATACAATGTTTCAACCAGAGAGTGAAAAATTACAGATGCAAAGAGAAGATCTCAAAGATGTGCCACTCATTACAAGTGGATCCACAGCTCAAGGGTTGGCTCCTCCTTGTGGCTAAACAGACGCATATCATACCTGACCATCAGGCAGAGTGTAAGATCAACTGCTGTCTGCTGTGAGTTTGCTAGATCCAGGGTGCTCTGCAGTATAGACATATATGTAGAATCTCGTAACCACCACATCAGGAATTACCATTCTGTTCGCTTTATAGACGACAAACTGAATCTAAAAAACGTTAAGTATCTTGTTAAAGGGCACACGACTGGTGAGTGGTAGACCCAAACTTTTAATCCAAGGCCACTTAATGTCCATCTGATCTGCCAATGCCAAGATGCCACTGGTAGATGGAACCATTAGAAAGGCAGAACAATGCCTGAGATTTGGGGGTTTTTGGTCTGCTTATTTTCCCTTCATCAAGAACAGTCCTAGCTTTCTCAGGGACCATCACTGAGTAAACAAATAATATTAAAACTACAAAACCTAATATTGATAGTTTCCCTCTACATATAATGTTTCATTTGATTCTTTCACTTACCTTCTCAGGAAGGAAGGAGTTTTTGAAGTGATTCAGAAAGGGCTGGCTTTGGCCTAATATTATCTTACTCATGGAGCACAACTGAGACAAGCTACATGTGTATAGGGGGCAGAGTCAGATGCCAGTGGTGCCGTGATAATAATAATTACTGTAGCAAAAACAATAACAAAAATAATATTCAATTGATAATTTCAAAATTCGAGCCAAGCTGGGATCTCAGCATTTCACTTATTTTATAATTTTAAGTCAACTTTGCTGAGGTATGATTCACTTACAATGAATTGTATACATCTTTAGTGTACCATTCAATGAGTTCGACGGATGTATACACCAGTGAAACCACCACCTGGATCAAAATAGACTATTACCATCATCCCCAGAAGGACCCTCATACCCCTTTGCAGTCTGTGCTGTCCTCCATTTCTCTTCTCAGACAACCATCAATCTGCTTTTTCTCACTGTAGATTAGTTTGCAATTTTTAGAATTTTATGGAAGTGGAATAATATACCATGTGCTCTTTTGTATTTTGAATTTGCCCATTTTTTTATGTGTATCAGTGGATTGTTCCTTTTTAAAGATGAGTAGTATTCCATTTATTTTATGGATATACCATATTAATGGACATTTGGGTCGTTTTCACTATTTGGCTATTCTGAGTAAAGCTTCAGTGCACATTCACGTATGTGCCCTTGTGTGTTTTCATTTCTCTTGGTATAGATGCCTAGAAATGGAATGGCTGAGACCAATACTGAGTTTATGTTAATACTTAACTTCTTAAGAGACTGACACATTTTTTCCAAGGTAGTTGTATAATTTTATATTCCCATAAACAATATATAAGGGTTTCCATTGCTCCACGTTTTCATTAACACTTTTTATTTTCTGTCTTTTTGATTATAGACATTCTGGTGGGTGTAAAGTGGTATCTCATGTGATTTTAACATGCAATTCCTTGATGACTAATGATGCTAATCATATTTTCAGGTGATTGTTGGCAACTCGTGTATTTTGTGAAGTATTTGTTCAAATCTTTTGCCAATTTTTATTAAATTGTTTTATTATTATTGAATTGTAAGAGCACTTTGTACGTTCTGAATATAGCTGTCAGGTCAGAATGTATCATATTTCAATTATTTTTATCATTCTGCATCTTGATTTTTCATTTTCTTGATGTCTTTCAAAGAGCAAAATTTCTAATTTTGATAAAATCCAATTTATTATTTTTTTCGTTTATAGTTTGTATCACCTCATTCACCTTAGCATATTTAATTCTCACATCAGCCTTATATGGTACTGTAATTGTCTGTATTTCTCAGATAACTAGAACTAAATCTCCTAGACATTATGTGAGTTGCTCAAATCATACAACTATAAGAATCCTAAATTCAAACCACCGAATGAATACGAAGTCAGAGGAATGCAGTCAGGGGTTAAACAGGGGAATAGAATTAAGAGTCATAAAAGTCTGTGGGAGCAAATGTGAAAAGCAGAAAGCAGGGCAATGTTTTGTATTCTGTCACAGAGATGATGATTCATTTCCCGAAAGGAGTTTTATATAAAGATCCTTTTAGCCTCTCTTCTTGAGTAAAATTTTTCCAGGCTGAAGGACCCTGTGTTCTGTCTGATACCTGATACCCAGATTATAAACACAATGACCAAGATAAGCACCGGGACTCTTTGAGTCCTGTGTCTTTTTCACCCCTCTGGGACAAAAGTCTCTGTCACAGTAAGCAAAACAAACAAAAAAAAACCCGATTTAACATGGTTCCATAAAAAACCTATGATTAGCTTACATAGTGGGATAGTGGGACAAGGCTATATTTTCTTCTTAGAGAGACTACAAATAGGGCACAATTTTTCTGTTGGAATATAAACGGAAAAGTAGTTTTTCTGGCTTCACAAGAATGTAAAAGGATTGAACAGTCACTGCTCAGCTCCATCCTCTCACAACTCTCCTCAGAGGAAAAAAACGAAGAAAATCTCCTTGCCCTCCCCATTTCCTATTACTCAGGCAGGCGCCATTAATTGCAATCGATTACTTCTTCATAACTGCATCCTGCTATTTCTCTTGCCGCATTTTTCTGGCCAACTCTCCACTCAGATCTATTTTGGCAGATGTGAGTTTTATATTTCTCTTGCCCCTGGCTACCTTTGAATTACCACAGCTTTGCAGCACTGTGGGTCCATCACCTGAAGGTGAGACAAAGAATATTGTACAACTACCACTGATATCAACTTTAAATGGAAATTAGATTCCTTTCCTCCCGATTTTTATGTTCCACTTTAATTTGGGCAAACTACACTTCGAGACATCATGTTCACTGAAACCATCTTTCTTTTAGAGAGTACACACGAGCAGTCCTGCTTGCTTAAGTACATTTTGTTTTTCATGTCAGTCTTTCTTTCTCTCTCTCTTCTTTTTCAGTAGCATACCTCTGTCACAGGGAAGGGCATAATGTGTTTTCATGAATCTGGCTACCCTTTCAAGCAATAGGAAGCAGAAGAGTCACTTACCAGACTGATGAAATGCACTATCATGGTCCAAGGGAGTTCTATTTCTAAAGCGATAGGCATCTTGAGGAAAAAATGCCATAGAGCCCAAATGGATCCTTGGAAGACTGAATTATAAACCTTACAATATTTCTGAAGATAGGAGGGAGTAGAAGTATCTCCAGGAATGCCAAAAAGATAACCAGTCAAACCCTTGGAATAAAGTAGCCAATTATCTGTTTGAATAAACCAGATGCTCAATTCCACCAAAATGGTAGACCTAACCCAGTGTGATCATCTCAGGCTGTCTTTACGTGACAAAATATTCTGTTGATTTATTGGGGGAAACAAAGGTCTTTTGGATAAATCTAATTCCTGCAGAGGTTATAGATAAAAAAAAGAATGGCTGGTAGCTTTGCTGGCTATTCTTAGTTTGCCTCCACCAGACATTTTGCTCCTACTTCTTCTGCTTTGCTCTTTTCCCCAGGAAAGCTGAGCTCTGCGGACTGTGTGGCTCGGGTTCTTTTGCCCTGTGGTCTCTGGTTGGGTAGGACCAATGAGAGACAGTGGCAGGTAGCTGGAAGGCGAGAGGAGAGAGAGTGTGGGGTACCTAATCCTCCCTCACCAGCCCTTCTGCTTTGCTATGCTCCTAGAAGTGACTATTTTTATCGTCTGCAGCTCCTGCCTCTACCAAACAGCCAATCCTCCATGGCCCCAGCTCTTCTAGGTCTGGTGACACATTTTCCTCTCCTTCTCCCTTCTAACCAAGGGGTGATAATGGATTCCCATCATTGCCACTCCCTGGCTGTCTTATATCACTGTTTTCTTCAAACCTGTGTACACTCACATGAATAGTGTGAAATTATTTTCAATTAAACTGTTATTGCATCTGTTTTTCGCAATAATTCAGCCTGATAGAGTTTTCTTACTAGAAACTTTCTTTTTCTTGACAGGTTGGTTTTTATCTCAGTGTGATTAGTTAGTAAGTTACAAATGCTCACTCTTAATGGTATCTTAAGTATGTTTTGAGCAAAGAAAAGTGCACACAAATTATATAACAGGCATAAACTGAATAATCACAAATGATTTACATTATAACCAACCTCTTATCTGCCTGGCTTCCTTAGGTATTTGAGTCTGTAACAAGATATATTGCATTCTTGGCTTTGAAAATTTCCCAGTAAAGACATAGGTGAGACAGTTAACAAAATGCTTGAAAACAATTTTAATTTCCCTTTAGGAAGTCTTGTGTTGCAGGTGAGCTGATATTCAAAGAACCTCCCCTTTGGTGCCTGGCAGGCATAATGCAAATAACTTCTTGTCTCCCTTTCCAGAAAGCCATTCTAAGACCTAGGCAATTAGACCACTACAGAGATTGCTTCTAAAGCTCACTTACTGTTTAAGAGCTGAATGTATACATTAACATATAGTTGTCTCCCTCTGAATTAGTGACAACAGTTCAGCCCATTAAAAAGGTAGGGGAAGAGAAGACCTTAAACTATATATGAGTTTTTAGACAACTGATCCAATTTGCTCTTTTTTACATTTTACCTTGTTTTAGATGAAATGAAGTTAACCAGCTTTGCTTTTCCGTTTTCCAATTCTGCTTCAACACATTTTTTTTTTCCCAATAAAGAGGATGCTTGTTTGCAGTAAATTAAATACTTGGAAACTATGCCAATTCCTTTAGAATGATTATTGCTACCTTTGCTAATTTTTCTGCTTTGTTTTTTTTCTTTTTTCTCTCTTCTTTTCAACGAAGTCCCTGATTCAGTGGAATTCCTCTTCTGAGTATATTTTGTGTACTCTGGTAGACATACTTCCCAAACATAAAAATGCTACCAACTGTAAAATGAGGCTTTAGAAATGCTAATACTTAGAAACGCTTATACATAGGTCTTCCTATTGGTCATCTGAGGCTGGCTGAAAGAGTAAGTCTGCCAGGATCACAGTTAAATTCTTAGCACACAAGAAAGTGGAGCAAGGTGATTGACCAGAGAAGTCTAAAGCCTATGACCCCCACAAAGAAGGATCAAAAAAATGAATAAACAACCACATTTAGACTGGAGTGTTTGAAGGAGAGTGCTGGCGTACAGCAGGGAAGAAATACAAAAACCGGTGGAGCAAGGAGACCTTTAGGGAGAGCCACAAAGAGACGAAAACAAACACCCTGTCTTGGCCACACTGTCTTCTCAGCCAAGATTAGCTCGAAACAAGGAAGTATTTTCAGCTAGTGCGGAAAAGGTAAGCAGGAGGCTGCCAGAAGCCCTCCTTAGTGTTATAAACATCTTCGGTCTTTGCTGCTGAAGTATCCTGGACTCCCTGCAGTGCCCAAACCAGTTTGACGAGCTTCCTGGTGTCCATGTGACTACACTGCCCCAGAGAAGAAGCCCACAGTGTGGTCCCTACCATATGGTTCCCAACCATAACCCAAGCTGCAGCTGTAGAGTGAAATCGTGAACCCAGAGCCACAGCTAGAATGCATCTTGCTCCAAGAGCCAGTAGCCACTGCATCTTTTTATCCCCGAGGCTACACTGCCATTTACCACATTCAAGCATGGTAGTGGACCCTTCTCCCAACAAGTTTCCTCAGCTCCGTACCTGCTGGGAACAAGTTGCCTAGGAGGTGTCCTACCTTCCACATCCTAATGACTATAGAGCCCCAACCCCAGCCTCTCAGAGACTAGCACCCCAGCACTGAAGCCCACAGGGTGTCTTGTCCCAAAAGGCATAGGATATCTTGCCCAGTAGAAAAGCCAAGTTTGGACCAGCTTCACATACAGTTGGCACATTAACCAGCCAGGGGATGCCGCTCCCAAAGGAGCCCTGACTGAGCCAGTGAATCAACACCTACGTGCCACAGGTGCACTCACCAGTTGGGCGTGTGGCTTCCAGGGATTCCCACCCAAAGTTGGTGTATGGTGTATCAGCCCTACATACCCTGACACACTCACCAGCCAGGTGTGTCACTTCCCTGGGGGCCCTCACTCAAGTTGGTTGACTGGCCCCCATGTGCCACCAGTGCATTCACCAGCTAGGCGAGTACATAAAAAACCCCAAATAAACATCCTGATAATGCATCACAATAAACTAGAAAAATAAGAATAAATTAAACCTAATGGTGATAGAAGGAAATACTAAAGATAAGAGCAGGAATAAGTAAAATAGAGAATACAAAATATAAAAGATTGAAAAGTGAAGAATTGAGTTTTTAAAAGATAAACAAAATTGACAAAACTTTAGCTAGACTAAGAAACAAGGAGAAAAGACTTAAAATCTGAGATGAGCAAGGAGACATTGCAAGTGATATCACAGAAATACAAAGGATCATAAGAGACTATTAAGAATAATTATTTGCCAACAAATTGGCTAAACTAGAAAAAATGGATAAATTCCTGGACACCCAGAAGTTTTCAAAGTTAACGAATTAAGAAATAGAAAATCTGGACAAACCAATAACAAGTGAAGAAACAGAATCAGTAATAAAAAGTCTCCCATCAAAGAAAAGCTTAAGACCTGATGGCTTCACTGCTGAATTCTTCCCAACATTTAAGAAGAATCAGTATCAATTCTCCTTAAAGAAATCAAGAAAATCGAAGAGAAGGAAATACTTCCAAACTTAATTTATGAGGTCAGCATTACCTGGATACCAAAACCAGAAAAGGACACAACAAAAAAAAAGAAAACTACAGGACAATATTCCTGATGAATATAGATGCAAAAATCCTCAGCAAAATAGTAGCAAACCAAATTCAACAGCACATTAAAAAGATTATCCACCAAGTGAGATTTCTCTCAGGAATACAAAGATACTTCAACATATGCAAATCAATAAATATGATATACTAACAGAATAAAGGACAAAAACCATATGATAATTTCAATAGATGCAGAAGAAGCATTGACTAAATTCAATATTCCTTCATGATAAAAGCTCTCAACAAATTAGGCATAGAAGGTACATACCTTGACACAATAAAGCCCATATATGACAAGTCCACAGCTAACATCATACTGAATTGAGAAAAGTTGAATGATTTTACCCTGACTTCTGAAACAAGACAAGGTTGCCCACTTTCACCACTCTAATCAACATAGTACTGGAAATCCTAGCCAGCATAATTAGGCAAAGGAAGAAATGAAAGGCACCCAAATCAGAAAGGAGAAAGCTAGACCGTTTCTGTTTGCAGATGACATGATCTCACACACACATACACACACACAGAAAACTCTAGGGACATCACCAAAAGACTGTTAGAACTAATAAACAAATTTAGTAAAGTTGTGGAATATAAAACAATATAAATCAGTGGCATTTCTATATGTACATAGTGAACTGCCTGAAAAAGAAATCAAGAAAACAATCCCATTTACAATAGCTACAAAAAAATAAGACAGCTAGGAATAAATTGAATCAAGGAGGTAAAAGATCTCTACACTGAAAACTACAAAATATTGATGAAAGAAATTGAAGAAGACATAAATAAAAAATATCCCTGTGTTCATGAATTGGAAGAATTAATATTATTAAAATGTCCATACCACCCAAATTGAATCTACAGATTGAATGCAATTTATATCAAAATACCAATGACATTATTCACAGAAATAGAAAAAATAATCCTAAAAGTTGTATGGAACCATAATCCAAGTAATCCTGATTTAAAAAAAATACATAAATGAATATGACAAAACCAAAAATGAAAGAGAAAAACCAAGAAACAAAGCTGAAGACATCATACTACCTGACTTCAAAATATACTACAAAATTATAGTAACAAAACAGTATGTTATTGACATAAAAACAGACACATATAACAATGGAACAGAATAAAGAACACAGAAATAAATTCACACATTTACATCCAACTTATTTTCGACAAAGGTACCAAGAATAAACATTGAAGAAAAGACATTTTCATAAGTAAATGGGAAATTAAATATTCATATGCAGAAGAATAAAACTGGACCTTTATCTTTTATCATATACAAAAATAAACTCAAAATTAACTAAAGACTTAAATGTAAGACCACAAATTAAGAAACTGTTAGAAGAAAACATAGGGGAAAGGCTTCATGACATTGGACAGATAGAGATCTTTTAAATGATACCTTAAAAAGCACAGGCAACAAAAGTAAAAATAGAAAAATGAGATTACATCAAACCAAAAAGCTCCTGCATAACAAAGGAAACAATCAACAGAGTGAAGAGACAACCTACAAAATGGGAGAAAATATTTAAAAGCTATACATTTGACAAGGGTTAATATCCGGAATATATAAGGAACACAAACAACCAGATAGCAAACAATCAAATAATCCAATTACAAAATTGGCCAAAAAACTTAATAGACATTTCTCAAAAAAGACCAAATGGCCAGCAGATATAAAAAATGCTCCACATCACTAATCATTAGAGAAATGCAAATTAAAACCACAATGATACATCACCTTACTCCAGTTAGAATGACTCTTATCAAAGGGAGTCAAAAGATAAGTGTTAACGAGGATGTGGAGAAAAGGGAACCCTCACACATTATTTGTGGGAACGTAAATTAGTACAGCCATTATGGAAAACATTACGGTTATTTGTCCAAAGATTAAAAACGGATTTACCGTATTATCCAGGAATTCTACTACTGAGTATATATCCAAAGGAAATGAAATCAGTATGTCGAAGAGGTATCTGCAATCCCATGTTTATTGCAGCATTATTCATAATAGCCAAGATATGGAATCAACCTAAGTGCCATCAATAAATAAATGAATAAAGAAAGCATGGTATAAATACACAATAGAATACCATTCAACTTTTAAAAAAGAATGAAATCTCATCATTTGCAACAACATCGATAAACCTGGAAGACTATGTTAAGTAAAAAAAGGCAGACACATTAAGACAAATACCTCATGATCTCATTCATATGTGCAATCTAAAAAGTTGATCTCATAGAAGTAGAGAATAGAACTGTGGTTACCACAGACTGGAGAGAGTGGGGGGAGGGTGAAATGGGGAGAGACTGGTCAATGAGTACAAAGTTACAATTAGGAGGAATAAATTCTGGCATCCTATTTCATAAGATGGTGGCTGTAGTTAACAATAATGTGTTTAATATTTCAAAATAGCTAGAAGAGAGGATTTTGAATGTCCTCACTACAAAGAAATGAGGTGATGGATATGCCAATTACCCTGATTTTATCATTGCACAATGTATACATGCATCAAAATAAAACATTGTACCCATTAACATACACAATTATTAGGTATCAATTAAAATTTAAAAACAATTATAACACAGTAAAAATAGTTGTGGCAAATAATAGCTACCTATGTTGAGCATTTACTATGAGCCAGCAAACATGCTAAACAATTTACATGATCATTTGATTTCATTCTTGCAAATACCTTTTGATGTGGTTATAGTCCAGTGGTCACCCAGTTGGATGTGGCAGAATTGGGCAGGATTCCAGCCAAGGTTTGAGTCTCTAGTCCCAGTTTGCACTAACCAGACTGTAGTGTCTTTAA
>NW_012151729.1:7751643-7753092 GCF_000956105.1 Propithecus coquereli
GGTCACTTAAATTTTTAATTTATTCTCTACTGCACTTTATGGGAGAAATCATATAATACAGTTATACTCATGAATACAGGGGTTTGCAGAGCTCTCAGGAGAAAGCAAAGTATGAGCTCTATAAATAAAATGCCTGAGGAGTACAGATGAGTGGAGGATTATGTTTGAGTGCTCTATGAAAGTAACATGTGACATGATTTTGAAAAATGAGTAGAGTTTGACAGGTAGAGATGAGAGAAGGGCAGTTCACACTGGAGGGGCATGGTCTACTTGGGAGAACAGTGGGGAGTAGGATGTATCTAAAAGGCATGCAGGAAGATACAGTGGGACTCGTTAAGTGAGATTGAAATATACAAGACAGCAACATCAGACCCGAGTCACTTCATTTACATGATGGGACTTGAAGTTCTCTTCCATTGAGCAAATGGACAATTTACATAGTCATAGATTATTTTACTACAATTCAACAGAGCAAGATTCTAGAGTATCTTTGGGGTTTTGGATAAAACTCAGGAAGGGAGTGGTAGAATAAAATTCATAAGACTATTGCTGTTCTAGACTGCAAACTCCATGAACGTAGGGGCCTCAGTTTGATTTGTTCATATTTTCTGGCATCTAAAATAGGACCTGGAGCATAATAGATACTTGGGATATTTTCTGAGTGAATGAATAAATGAGTAAGTGGATAAAGAAGTATACAGGTTACCTTGATGATGATTTCCTGAACTCTTCTTGCCCAAGGTCTTTTGTCCACTAATGCAGTTAATTAGAGTTTGCATTGATTTTAATTCTAATATCACTTAAATTCAGTGGTCTCTTCCTGTCTTCTTCCTGGCTGCTCTTCTGAGCTTCATAAGCACCCATTATAATACTCTTTTTTGATGCTGTTCTATTTACTTAGAAAGTCCCCTTTCTCTGCCTGGTCTTTTGTGTATCTTAGCCAGAATCCAAGGATATCACTTCAGTGTCTACAGTCCTCCAAATGAAATCAGCTTCTCTATGAAGCCTTATGTGGGGATATTTTAGCTTTTATGGCATCTTTGATTCTCTTAGTATTTGTTTCTTTTTTTAACTTACTACTAATTAAATAATTAAATAAAATAATTTCATAAGTATTAATCATTTAATACATATATAAGATCTGAAAAATGAAAAATATACAATATGAACAAAACAATTATTTATAATCTTATTATCTACACAATGTTAACATTTTGCTGCATGAAGTTTCTGACATTTTAATATGTTTATGTTGAATTCATCCTATATACATACTATATAGATATATGAATATGTGAACACATATATATGAATATAAATGGGGATCAAAAGATACATATATTTTATACATTGCTTCTTTATTTAATAAAATGTTTCCTCTCATTTTCCCAAATATTTCTCAAGAATATCATTTTAATGTCTGCAGAATATTTTATTATATTTGGCACA
>NW_012151729.1:7753896-7754999 GCF_000956105.1 Propithecus coquereli
GACCACATGATCATCTAAATTGATGCAGAAAAAAGCATTCGATAAAACTCAGCACCCTTTTATGATAAAGACCCTCAACAAATTAGACATAAATGAAACAATCCTTAAAATTATAAAAGCTATATATGACAAACCCGCAACCAACATCATACTGAGTGGGGAAAAGTTGAAAGCATTCCCTCTAAGGACTATTAATAGAACAAGACAAGAGTACACACTGTCACCACTTCTATTCAATATATTACTGGAAGTCCTAGCCAGAGCAATCAGGCAAGAGTAGGAAATAAAGAGTATCCAAATCAAGAAAGAGGAGGTCAAACCATCCCTGTTTGCTGATAATATGATCTTGTATCTAGAAAATCCTAAAGACTCTACCAAAATACTTCTGCAATTGATAAATAAATTCAGCAAAATCTCAGGTTACAAAATCAGTGTACAAAAACCAGTAGCATTTCTATATACTAATAACAGCCAAGCAGAGAGTCAAATTAAGGACTCAATATCATTCGCAATAGCTACAAAGAAAATTAAATACCTAGCAATATACATAACGAAGGAGGTTAAAGACCTCTCTAAGGAGAACTACAAAACATTGATGAATGAAACTGCAGATGACACAAAGAAATGGAAAAATATCCCCTGCTCATGGATTGGTAGAATCAACATTGTTAAAATGCCCATACTACCCAAAGTGATTTACAGATTCAACGCAACCTCCGTCAAAATATCAGCATCATATTAGACAGCTCTAGAGAAAATAATCCTAAGCTTTATTTGGAAACAAGAAAGGGCCTGAATAGCCAAAACAATCTTAGTAAAAAGAACAAATCTGGAGGCAAAACATTACTCAACTTCAAATTATGCTACAAAGCTATAGTAACCAAAACAGCATGGAATTGGTATAAAAGTAGAGACACAGACTAATGGAACAGAATAGAGAATGCAGAAATAAAACCATCTATCTGCAACCAACTGATCTTTGACAAAGCAGACAAAAACAATTATTGGGGAAAGGATTTCACGTTTGATAAATGGTGATGGGAAAACTGAATAGCCACATGCAGAAGAAAGAACCACGACCCCTGTATCTCACCATACATATA
>NW_012151729.1:7756294-7772023 GCF_000956105.1 Propithecus coquereli
GAGCAGCAGCTATCTCTCAGAGCAGCAGAGAGTAGCACTTTGTGAGTTTCCAGGGTCTTATTTTATATCTTTTATTTAATTTTATGTTAAGTAGATGGCGGATTATTAGTAATATTTCTGGGAAAGGGCTGAAGAATTCCCAAAACTGAGGGTTCCTCTATAGGCAGAGCAACAGCTATCTCTCAGAGCAACAGAGAGTAGCCCTTTGTGAGTTTCCAGGGTCTTATTTTATATCTTTTATTTAATTTTATGTTAAGTTGAGGGAGAGTTATTTATAAAATTTCTGGGGAAGGAGTGGGGAGTTTCTGGAACTGAGGGTTCCACTCCTTTCTAAACCGTATAGACTGAGTTCTAGGAGTTGTGACAGCATTTGTAAACTGTCATGGCTCTGGTAGGAGTTTTTTTAAGTATGCTAATGTATTATGATTAGTGCATAACGAGTAATGAGGGTAACCTGATGTCATTTTTCTTTGCTATCTGTTCTCCAACTGGTTTTGGCCAGTTTCTCTGCCATCTCCTTTTTTGTCAGAGACCTTGTTTTGGTTCTTATGACATTTTATTGAGCAGTGTCTGCTGGTTCTCTATCTCACTGGGATGTTCTACTCCAAGCAATTCCATATCTCAATTTGGAATTCTGCTTCAAGGACTGAATTAGTCAATAGATGTTTGCTACACTTCCCCTCTCTGCTGTTACGCTCTGACTTTCACCAAACATGCTTAGAATCACTCTGAATAGGCTCTTTTCCCTACATCTTGTTTTGCAGCACTATCATTTAAACATCCAGAGAACTTTTGGAGAATGATCTCAGGGAAAGCTGAACAATTTCTTACAACTGCCAGGAAAGTTTTCTCCTTTGATTGATAATGGCTTTGGAGAGCCACAAAATCAAACATTTTGCTTTTATTTATTCCTTTATTTATTTTGCTGGACCTGCACAATAAAAAGAAGTTATGAAATCTATTTCTAATCATTTCCTAATCCTTCTTTGCATTCATTGGAATCACTCCCATTCAGCTGACATTCTTTCTTTAGATTGTTCTGCCTTCCTGTCCAGTTTCACTTCATCCGGCCAGCAGCTACGGTGGATCCGTAAATAATGCCACTTTAAGACTCCTTATCGATCTAGACATCGCTGAAGTTTGACTGTGTGTCCGCTGTCCCAAATCATATTCTCATCAATAGGATCTTCCTCTGTATCCTTCACCTATTTTCTTCAAATGTAAAGATAAAATAGGAGATAAATTACCCTTGCCTAACGGTTTCTGTGTCTTTAATTTTCTGACTTACTTTTTGAAGACTGACAGCTTTCCATTTTCTTTCACATTTTTCCTTCTTGAGGGGAAATTGAAAGGAAACTGTCATCTGAGATGCTGCTGTCCATTTTCTTTCCCTTCTTTTCATCCATATTTTACTTGCATTAGCTTTATTAGACTTGAATCAGTCTTCTCACATGAAGTTCTTTCATGGGTGTTTTTAAAAATCAGTTTTATTGAGGTATAGTTTACATACCACAAAATTTACTCTCTTTCCTAATAATTTTAAGAGGAAGTAAAATGAAAGATTAGGAGAAAAATATGTCTTTGTTCACATATTTTTTTTATTCCCATCTTTTATTTGCTCCTTAGTCAAAAATAAAACCTACTTTTGATATTTACATGTTTTCTTTTCAGATTCTTTTTGTAGTATTTCATGCTGACTTATTTCTATTTTCTTCCACATTGGATCATTAATTTCTCTGGTCTATGGTATGCCTTTCTCTCTCGTAAATATTTATTTATTTATTTTTTATTATGGTGCCTCAGACACTCAGATTTTGGAAGCATCCAGATAATTTTATAAACTTCTATGAATTTGTCATTGAGATATTCGGTATAGTGTTAGCTGTACCTTGTACAACGACAGAATACCTAAGATAAAGAACACAGAACAATAGTAGGCACAAACAAGACTAAATCAATGCACAGCATGCATTATAGTCTAATTACAATACGTACGAGGAATTATTGGTAGGAAAATGATGATTACTAGAAAATACTGATTTTACCGGATACTCAATTAAAAACAATTCTAAGCTTGGTGAAATATTTGTCTTCATGTGTATCTCAACCAAATCACAAGAGGAAATTGTTAATAGAATATGTGCACTGGAATTCATCATTTCATTGATTAAGAAACCATGTGTGGAGTACCTGCTAGGGCTGGAGTCCGATTCTAGGCAATACCATTGTAGTAAATGAAGACTTACAATTTCTGCACTGTAGACTTGAGCCATCTAATACAAAAGACATTAGTCACGTGTGGCTATTTAAATTTAAATTAATTAAAATGAAATGAAATTAAAAATAAAGTCCCTCAGTTGCATTAACCACATTTCAAGTGTTTAGTAGCCACACGTGGCTAGTGGCTATCATATTGGACAGAGCAGATACAGAGCATTTCCAACATAAGGAAAATTCTACCAGAAGGGGCTGTCTTTAAGAGTTTGATAATGAATCATCTTAAACCCATAGAAAAATAAAGAAAATATTATAGACATCTATGGAATTACTACCAAAATAAAATACACATAGTTATTTGCCATATTTGTCTCAGCTTACTCTTTCTTTTTAAAAAATAAGAAATAAAACATTACAAATAAGCCCCCTATTCCCTTCCCTCTCTCTCTAAAGGTAACTATTATCCTGAAGATTGTGTGAATCACTCACAAACATGTTTTTGAACTTTTATTACATAGGGATATATCGATAAACGATATAAACTATTATTTTGTGCTTTCCAATGTTTGCATGAATGGTATCAGCTATTTGCAACTTGCTTTTTTTTGTTGTTTCCACTTAACATTTTATTTTGAGATTTAACTGTGATGACGCATGTAATTCTTACATGCATTTCTATAATTCTATATATTTATTTGTTCTACAATATTTTATGTACAGAAAAACACACTATATTTTCATCCATTTTTTGAACAAGAAACTGTTAGGGGCTTTCCAACTGAGCTCTACATTCTAATCATTTTACAGGCTCTGTTGGACAGCCCAACCTCTGTACCAGGCTTGATAAGAGTTAAGCAGCCCACAGATTCTAAATCTTTTAAGAAAGTGCACTGCAGAAGATGGAAAGGCAGCCTCCCTCCATGGTGCTGTTTGATGTCCCATCGTGGCCTCCCTTTAGACCTCTAAGGTCTTTTATTTACACTCTGGCAAGAGCGTGGGCCAGGTACCCAGTGATCCTGCAACCCTGAGCATCTGTGGGTCTCAGACTGAGTGAATGCTCTTCTCTGGTATCTTGTTTATTGTCTCTTTCTTAAATAAATGGGTCTCTATGTACATCAAGTCCTAAAAAAATAGCTTGCTAATCACATGCACTCATTTTTTTGAGGGGGAAAAAAATAAGTCATCAAATTTATGTCAAAATTTCCACTCGACTTGAATGTATTAGCTACTATCTTTTGATGTTCTGATCTCATACATTTAAAAGCAACTCTTGGATCCTAGCTAGGAAGACAGGCAGCAAACATTAGGTCTATTTTTCCTTCCTTTTTCCTCCTTCTCCCAAAAGATTCTATCCTTTATGGAATGTGAAATCAGCCTGGAGATTTTTAAGAATTTCAATGTAATATTGACTCTGTGTTCTCTATCCTGGGTGTTTAAAGTGTGCCTTTCTCATACTTTCCTCAGGTTATAAACCAAACCTGTTTTTCACCTATGAGACAAGACTGCTTTTGTACCATTTCGAAAACAGGGAAACTTTGAAAACATTGATATATTTCATTGCCACATTTCAGGCGTTTCCACATTTTAGGTTATTGGTTTAGAAAAGAACATTAGCAAATTGGACATTTCAACAAATTGAGCATTCAGAGGGGTTTCCGTGATTGATTATCAAAACCTGCCTGAGGGTCATTTTCACAAATTGTATATTCTAGGAAGCCCCCAGAAAACATATTAGAAAAGTAATTACTCAACTCAATTCAGTTTAAAAAGGCAGTACATACCATCTTAGGTGCCTCCTTATAGCTGGGGCAGTATTTTTTCCCCCAGCGTAACACTTTTTTTGGCCCTGTAAAATCTAATGTCAAAGTGTAATGCAGGCAGTAGGACTTGTGGTCCCTCTTATGCAGCCATTACTTTTTCTCTCTCAGAAAGCAAGAATGCTGAGGAATACAATACAATATTAGTGTTTGGAATACAAATGAAACACCTAAGTACTTTTCTTTCTGGTCCTCTGATGAAGTGGTTACCCTAAATAACTTTACAACCGAAAATAGCTAAAAATTCTGGCTAAAATATCCACCATTGACATGGAACTAGTACAAAGTATCTGAAATCTACAGACACACAGACACACACACACACACCCGAAAAAAGTGAATCCTGGGAGCTAAGCTAACATTTAAAATGAATGAATGTCACCTATGACGAAACTTGTTGAGTTTAAGATTCTGTTTTAATAGCTATATAGGGAATAAGAGGATAGAAATGAAGACTAGGGCCAGCATAAAGTGGGCATATATTAGGAAACCCCAATATCAATCTGGGAATCCAAAGAGCTACTCCTTCAAAGTAAGAGTGAATGATAAATAAACTCACTACCTAGAGGAGGACCACGTGGAAACCTGTCTTATTTCACCTTGACACTGGTTGGAGTGAAAATGAAACTTCTTTTGAGAATTAATAAATAATCGACTGCCTTTACTTAGGTTTGGAACCCCAATTACTGTTACCTGGTATATCATAAATCATCTTAAGCAGATAATTCCAAGTAGGTAATAACTCGAGGTAAGTGGCAGAATCAAATGCAGTGTTCTCTGAAGAAACCCAACTTTAGCTTATACTTCAAACAATTGCTGCAGAAGATTTTCCAAGAAATATGATGTCACAAAATAAAATTATGTTATACACACAAACAAGACTCCATTAGTTAGAGCCAGAAGTAACAACAGAGAGAAAAATACTACTCAAAGTCTTCATTAATGACATTATGAAATATAGAATATAAAATGAATATGTTTCATGTGTTTTGAGAAACAACAGAAAGGATTGACATCATGAATGAGGAAAAAGAGAACATAAAGCAACAAATCATATGTGAAAAAACATAATAAAGTATCAGATATAATAAACGTGATATTTGAAATTAAAAAAGTAACTGAAGGGTTATAAGAACACATTAGATTCTGCTGAAAATAAAAGTAGTGATCTGGAGGAAAGATCCAAAAAAATACAGCCTATGTTTCAGAGAGACAAAGAGATTGAAAAACATTTTAAAGGTATCAGGAAGCATGGAGAATAAAGTAAGTAGGCCTACAAAATATCTGATCAGAGTTTAAAAGGTGACAATGAGAAAACAAGGGAGAGATAATGTTCCAAGTGATAATGACAGAGTTTTTTAGAATTGTTGAAAGGCATCGTAGTATAGGTCCACAAAACCCATGATGAAACCCAAACAGACTAAACATAATAAAAATAGATTCATATATGAAGTTGTACAACACAAAGACGAGATTTTGAAAGAAGTCAAAGAATGAAAGATAGATCACCTATAAAGAAATGGTAATTAGCCTGGCAGCTGAATTATTAAGAGCATGCATGGGAATCCAGAAGTCAGTGGAATAATATCTTCAATGTGCTAAGATAACAATAACTCTCAATGACAAGGGTAAAATAAAGACATATTCAGATTTAAAAAAAATTCTAAGAGTTTACCTCACTACCCCCCACACACATGCGCACGCACACACACACACACACACACAAACATATCTGAAGGACTGACAGATGTATTTCAAGCAGGGGAAAAGTGATCGCAGATAGAAAGTCCGAGGTGTAAGAAAGAATGGTAGCTCTGATACTGTTATCATGTAGGGAAATCTAAATAAACCATGATTACATAAAATGTTTAAGAGTTAAAAAATAAAACAAGATAGACTTTCAATATGTGCAGAAACATCAACAGAGTAGTGGTGGTCATAATTAGAACATGTTAAAGTGTTTGTATCATTTACAGTGACTGTAAAGGAATTGGTTCGTTTTTGGCTTCATTTGATTAAGTGAGCATCTAGAAATAGTCTCAGTGAAAAAAATCCAAATTACTACTCAATTAGTGCAACAGAAAGCAAGAAAGAGGTACAAAGAGTTGTTTAAAAAAATTCTGGAAATTAACTAAACTGCTAAGTTAAAATAAAAAAATTGTTGAAATGGGTTAATGAAAAAAACAGCAAACAGAGCTATATGCTCTTTAGAGGAGACAGACCAAAAATTTAAGGACACAGAAACATTAAAAATAAATAGATGGGTAAAGAAATAATAAATAATAACCAAAGATAGGGTGGTATATTTATATGAATATGAGGCAAAATAGCTTTAAGGCAAGAAATGTTATTAAAGATAAAGGGAAAATAATGAGAGAGAACCATAATGATAAATATTCCATTCATCAGGAAGATATTATAAATATGTATGTCTAATATACCTTCAAAAGTAAAAGGCAAATATTGAGAAGACATTAAATAGAATTAACAAACCATCCTCATAATAGGAGATTTTAAAGTAACCCTCTAAGGTATTGTTAAATCAAATAGATGAGTAACACCACACTTTAAAAAATTGGTCTCATTCAGAGCATTATGGGCATAGATCAATATAGTCAGAAGATAGTACATTTAGAAAAAATTCTAAACAATATTTAGGGCAAAGAGAAAACCAAGATGAACAAAAATAAAACAGTAAGGATATTGTATATTGGAAGAGCATGGTTAATCTAATGACCATGAAACAATATTCGTGTAGTCTCCAAATATGACCCTCCAATAAACCGTAACTGTGGGTGCTCCCACCCTGTATTGCCCTATCTTCACTGAATATGAGAAAACCCATTAAGCTGAGATGCTGTGTGACTTGCAAGATTAGATATTAACTATTGAAGCTTCCACCATGGTCAAGAGGAACGTTTTAGTGTAAGCCATCTCTCACATAAGAAACCCAATTACTCTGAGGACACCATGCTATGAGGAAGCTCAAGTTTGTCATGCTGGATGGACACTGGTGGAAAGAGAGATGTCAAACTGCCTAAAGATGTTTCAGTTTTTCCATGTGAGGTGCCAGAAATATGATTGAAGATGCTTTCTTGGATGTCTACCTTTCTCAAGCTTTCAGTACCAGCCCCTATCTCCTTGAAGTTGCATGTGAGACTGCAATCTCTGGTCTAAGTGAACCTGTAAAATTGTGAGAGTAAACGTAAATTATTATTTTCAGCCACTACATTTTAGGGCACTTTGTTATTCAGCAGGAGAGACCCCACACTTGGAGAGAAATTAATCTTTACAAACAGACCAAACAGCAGTTGTCACCACATTTTACAAGATTAGTATCATTCAGACCATATTTTGTGAATGTGTATGTCTCAGCATAATTAGAAACCAATAACAATGAATGATACAGTTAGTGAAATAAACAGTTGAAAACAATGTCTGGAGCAAAGAGGAAATCCAGATGGAAGTTTAAAAATATTTATAAATCAGCTATAAATAAAATACCATAGATCAAACTTGTATGGTACAGCTTATGGCTATGTAGAAGTAGAGAAAATTTTATTGCCTTCAATTTTCACGTTATAAAAAAAAATGGAAGAACTAATGACAGTTAATGAATTAAGTGCATCAGAGTCTAGTTAGGAGACAGAAACCATACCAGAAATTGGAAGAGGGAACATTTAACATAAAAAACTGTTAACTAAAGAAAAGGTGGTGAGCTATTTGGAAGGGCAAAAGAGAACTCTGAGACCTAACAGAGAGAGAAACTGCAGCAGCTGCTGCCACCCTTAGCACTGATAGAAAAATGAACAAGGAAAAAACTTAGAAATGAGGCTCTGTAAAGATAAGATTTAGACTTCTGAGAGATGGCAGAGGTCTTCCAAAAGCACCCCACCATCTGCCATGGCAGTTGCTAGAGGCCACTCACTGGGATCAGGAGAGCGGCATGCCCCTATGATAAAGAACACTGCTGAAGAAATTAGCTTCACATCGAACTGACCTGCCATTCCTGGGAATGCCGCAGGGATCAGCCATGAACCACACAGTTTGCTACCGTGGAAAAACAATCAAAAAGAAGCAAGAAACTTCTTCCTCCAGTCTTGCTGTCAAATTCCAATGCCCCTATTGATAAAACTTAACATAGAGCCAGCTAGAAAAAGAGAAAATTGATTTGCTGAGTCCAGCTGCAGAATCACAAAATAGGGCAAAAAAGGATGATTTTGAAATGAGAAGCTATAAGTTAATAACAGGTATATTAAGATTTCAACAGAAGATGCTACTTACCAGAATAAGCTCAAAGAAACTAAGAGGAAAGAAATAATATGAAACTATTTTAACAAGAAAGCAAAATAAAATAGAGAGGACTAATAGAACATGCAACTTTTAATTTTACCAAACTAATAAATTTAACAAACCTATGGAAATGTTAATAAAATAAATAAAAAATGATACAAGCACAGATAAGGCAGAAATAAAAAATAAAAACATAATGAACAATTTCATGCCAATAAATTTGAAAACTTAGATGAAATGGATGAAATTTTAAAAGATACAACTTACCAGTAATTGACTCAAGAAGAAATAGAAAATCTAAATTGTCCTGTAATTATTAAAGAATCAGTGCTTGAGAAATTTCCCATAAAGAAAATACAAAGCCAAATGAGTTCAACCTACATTTTAAAAAAAGAAAATATTCAAATACTATGATTTCTTTCAGATACTACTAATAAAAAGGAATATATTACAAGTATTTCTATATTTTCAAATTAGTTTAAAAGTGTTGATAGAAACTGAGAAAACAAGGTAAGGATAGTATAAGAAATAGAAATTACAGTTCTATTTGCCTTGACAACATATGAACAAATACCTTTTTTTAAATTTCAAAATACTAAGGGGGTACAAATGTTTCTGGTTACATGGGTCGCTTTTTTAGTGCTTGAATCACAGATATAAGTATGCCCATCACTGAAATAATGTTCATTGTACCCATTAGGTAGGTTTTTGCCCATCTCCTCCTTCCTTCTCCTCCCTGCTTGATTCCCAGTTTTACTTCCCTCTACATACATGTGTGCTTGTCAATTAGTTCCAGTTCAATAGTGAATACATGTGGTGTTTGCTTTTCCATTCTTTAGATAGTTCATTTAGGATAATGGTCTCCAGTTTCATTCAAATTGTTGCAAAAGGCATTAATTCATCCTTTTTTATGGCTGAGTAGTACTCAGTATCACAGTGGGCACCCTTGCCTTATTCCAGTTTTTAGGGGGAGTGCTTTCAACTTTTCACCATTCAGCATGATGTTGGCTGTGGGTTTGTCATATACAGCTTTTATAATTTTCAGATATGTTCCACGTAGGCCTAATTTTTTGAAGGTTTCTATCATGTAAGTTTACTGGATTTTGTCAAATGCTTTTTCTGTGTCTATTGAGATATTCGTATGGTCTTTATTCTTATGCTTATGTGTTGAATCACATTTATTGGTTTATGTATATTGAACTATCATTGCATCCCTGGGATGAAGCCCACTTGGCCATAGTGAATTATTTTTTTCAATGTGCCGTTGAATTTGGTTTTCTAGTTTTTTTATTGAGAATTCTTGCATCTATATTCATAAGAGATATTGGTCTGTAATTTTTTGTTGTTATTGTTATTGTTTTTTCTTGGCTTTGCTAACAAGGTGATACTGGCTTTGTAGAATGAGTTGGGAAGGATTCTCTCCCTCTTCATGTTATGGAATAATTTCTGCAGTATGGGTACCAGCTCTGTTTTGTAGGTCTAGTAAAAGTCGGCTGTGAATCCGTCTGGTCTAGGGCATTTTTTTCTTGGAAGAAGTTTTATTATTGCTTTGATCTTGCTGTTCATTAATGGTTTGTTCAGGAGTTCTATTTCTTCCTGATTCAGGTTTGGTAGGTTCTGTGTTTGCAGTAATTTGTTCATTTCCTCTCCATTTTCTCATTTATGTGCACAGAGATTTTCATAGTATTTACCGATGATATTTTGTATTTCTGTGGTACCAGATGTAATATCTCATTGAGCCTATTTGGGTCCTTTCTTTTCTTTTCCTGGTTAATCTAGCAAGAGTTCTATAAATTTTGTTTATCCTTTCAAAGAAGCAACTTTTTCTTTCCTTGATCCTTTGTATTTTTGTTTTCTTTGCTTGTGGGTGCTTTGATAACAGTTTAGGTTCTGAATGGATGGCTTGGTTATAGACCTCAGTATGGTGGTTTTCTCATTTTCTAGTTGTTTGTAAGCTGTAGCAGTGGCGAGCTATGTGTGTGGGCAAGTTTCCTGTCTCTTGTTGATGAGGGAGGATGGAGGTCTTTGAAATCCTTTCTCTTTCCCCAGCCCTGTGCTCTTCTTAACAGGGTGAATTACATTGACATGCCCAGTCTAATCTCTGAGACAGTAATTGATGCTTGTGGGTAAGAATCAACCACAACCTGTGTGAATGAGTCCATAAATGTTGTAAAGTGCTGTGCAAATTGACCTCCATGCCAGTAGGTGGTGCTTGCTAGAAAGAACCAGCTGCAGTGTTGATTTTGGGACTTGTGACTGGCTCTAGCCTCTCAGAAGCACTCAAATGCCCCAGGGGGTGGGTGTGGCCCTGGAATTTCCAGGTGAGTCCTTATTCTCCACCATTAGCGGAGGCAGCTGGGTGAATAAGGCTGGGTGGGGCTGGGTCAGGTGAGCCTGTTCTCAGCCGCCACAAAAACTATTAAGGTAGCTGTCCTGGCACGGGTCAAAGGTCTCTCCTCCATTGTTTAGAATAGCCACCAAGGAGGGGCTGAAGTGCCTCACCAAGCCAAAAAGTCTGCTTGTGGGAGAAGGGTCATCTGAGATTCACAATCTGGCTGCCAGGAGTGGACTTCACTCTTCTCTCTCCTCCCCTGTTCCACGGTTTCCCTCTGGCATCCACTAGCAGTCTGGAGCCCAAACCAGCCAAACTCCCCAGCAATGGCATTGTGAGCTGGCGTCTTCCCTGTTCAAGATCCCGCCCTGGGCCAAGTAAGTGCACAGCCTTCCTGTGGGGGGTGGGTGCTCCATGAGTGTGCCGCAGCTCGGATCCACACTGCTCTCTCTTCTCAGTTCTGTCCAGACAGACTCCCTTGCCTCCTGAGGTTAGTTCACAAATCTGTCCATTCCCCTGAACAACACAGTTGAGTCCTGGCGGTATGGGACCTGGCCTGTGGGCTTGTCTCCAGGTCCCCAAAGATCAGTTCCTGACTGTGCCAGGGAGAAGTGTGCTGGCCCCAAGTTTCCTATGGAGTGCTCAAGAAGGTTTGATGTCTCTCTGCTGCTTTGGGGTGTTGCCTGCTGTGATGGAACTGCCATGCAAACAGCACCAGGGAGGGCTGGTGGGTAGGAAGCTCAAGTCTGAGCACCCCTTAGTCCACAACAGGTTTTTAAGGGGAAAGGTTTGAGTCCCACTCTCTGTGAAAGCCTCAGTGCGGTGGATGCACCCACAGAGTGGAAGCAGCTGCTCCTGAGAGCCCCAGCTGAATTGTATCTCTTGGCGTCTGCAGTTGGGGGCGGGGTAGGGAAGGAAAAGAGTCTGAATGGAGGGCAGCTGGCACTCTGGGCATCTCTGTTCCTCTCTCCAGAAGGCAGCCTGCCTGGGATGTTGAGGCTCTGGAGTTCACACAGATCCCCTGGGACCCACTGGCCCCCATGGCTCTCACAGTGCTTAGTAGATAGTAAGTGCTCAATAAATGATAGTTATACTTCACATATGACATAATCTGTAATCTTTTTATCCATTAACATTGATAGAATACCTATGTTTTACCAGACTAGGTACTAAGCTATACAAATAAATAAAACAGATCCAATACTTGCCCCTGTGAAGTTTACAGTCTAGCAATAGAGAAAGACGTTAAGCAATCACAGAGATAAACAGAGAAATAAATTAAATGATAAGAAAGTAAGATGAGAGATTTATTTAGATTGAGGGAATCAAGGGAAATCTTTTCTGAAGGAATAACATTAGAGAGAGACCTGAAAGATGCTTTCATATCTCCTTATGTTAAAAAGTCTTATCTAATTATATCCCTTTCAGTCTTTAAATTTCACTTTAAATGACATTTCTGTAGTTTGGAATTCAGTATCTACTCAAAAAATATGTTTAATATTGCCATGTGACTATTAATCTCCCTATAAATACTTATTGAAATTTTCAGGTTTCTATGCCTTATTATAGTGCATTACACATAGTGGGTGATCAGTAAAACCTTCTCAGCATTGGATATTAACATTTATAAAAAATATGCTAGGTTCCAGGATCCAACCCATATATTTCTAGAAGTTTATAGTTTTTTTTAAAAAAAGGAATAAAAGAAAGAAAGAAAGAAAGAAAAAAGCCTGTAATGGACGTTTAGAAAAGCATCTCCAGAAAATAGTGATTAAGATATAAAAAAATTAATGAAAGTTGAAAATAAGGCTTTCCTCCATAAATTGCCACTTACGATCATTCAGCCCTTCTTTATACAATCCCGGCTAGAATTGCTTTGGGAGCCAAATCCCTAGAGTCTTGTGTTCTTGGCTGGGCCAGAGAGAGTAAAGTTATTGCTTGTAAACCTCCTAAATTCTGAACACTGCATTTTCCCACTTACTACTCTCATAGGTCTGCAAAATAATGGGAAAGAAAGAAAACGGAGGCAGTTTGAACACTGGGTTCATTAAAAAGGAAAAGATAAAGTCGATGTTGCATCTTGAACTTAATCAGATATAATAGTATTTTCCCTGAACTACATAAAAGAAATTTCTCTAGATTTAGATACTTGCATAAATCAGAGATGGAAAAATGAAGCATTTATTTAGAAACTTTTGTCCACCTTGCCACAATAACCACCCTGATAAGGAACAGAAAGCAAAGGAAGGCATTTTAATATCCACTTAATAAAATCTCATTCTTGGAACACTGAATTGTACATCAAAGACTCTTGCTTCTCAAGAGACTGGTACCATCTTGAAAATGCAGCTTCACACTACTGTGTTTCCTTTTCCCATGTCAACACAATGCAATGCTTCATTATGGGATAGAGGAGAAGAAAAAACAGATAATAAGAAACTAAGATATTAGTATTGGGTTAAAGATTTAAAAATTAGATTAAAGGCCACAACACTTTGGCCCTTGTAGCTGCCTTCTGCTCCTTACCAAAAAGCAAAAACAACAGCAAGCAAACAAAATATTTCCAGGCAGTGAAAACAATATGCATTTGGGCTCATTACTTATATACATAGAGGCTTTGCCTGTTAATTCAGGTATATTCTGAAAGTTTACAGCACAGGGTTAAAGTAATTCTCTCTTTGTGGAGGCACTTAACATCAGCAGTTAGTTCTGTCTCTACTTGTGTATATGCTGGGACTGAAATAGATTCTAGAAGAGCATTCCATGCAAATTCAAGATTCTAGAGCTTCTCAGATTCTACCATTTCCTTTAACTTCCCAATCATCACTGGCCCCTTAGAAAGCACAATCCAGAATTCACTGGCTTCAAGAAAAGAGATGACAAGATAGTCTCTTGCTAGCATAGTCACCGAAGAGACTTTAAATTCCCATCAGGAGAGGAGTAAATGTGTAAGTGTGTGTGTACCAGTGTGTGCATGCACCCAAACTTACTTGAACTCCAGTTTAGAAAGCAAAACTTCTCAATTTCTTTGAAAAAATAGACATGATTTGCATTTTCACACATATGCACGCATTCAACTTTCAACTTTGTCATTCTGGGCAAAGAAAAATAGACTTGTGAGCTAACGGTGATGAGGATGACTCTGAACCACCATCACTATTGGCCACATTCAACCCTTTGCCAATGAAAAATCATCATCACCATTACTCATAGTCTGAACAGAAAGTAACTGGCATATCTTGAATCTTATGCCACAAAGCCATAGGTGTTTTAATCAGGTCTAGCAATTGATATATGTGGAACAAAGCACAGTGGGTCCATGCTACAGCAAGGAATTGGTGAGGTACAATGGACGTTTTATGAGTACTGCCAACCACGCAAGACAACACAGATTTTGTGGTAAAACACATGGTGTCCTTTATTCTGTCATCACTAATGCCCTTGCTCTTGCCACTCCACTTTTTGCCTGCCCTCCCTGGAGCTGGCTGGTCTCTCTGTGGTTGATCTTTCATGCCCCATCTGTAGCTGAGAGACCTACAAAAGCCCCAGTCCCACTGTGATGCTGTGTCTCAGAAAGCCACTAGACCCCTGACTGCTCACAGTAGTCTCTCAGATAATTAAGGTAATAAGCATTTGAAAAGCTGGTTTCTTGGATTTTTGTGTATCTTTTAAAGCTGCAAATAGAAAAAGGCCTAGGAGTTTATTTATTTATTCAGCAAATATTTATCATGTACCTACTACGATCAAGGCATTGTACTAATTCCTGGAGACATAACCTCTATTCACTCTTCTTCATAAGCATTCAGCTAGAAGCAGTTATTTGACATTAAAATCATGCCATTCGCCATTGTGTTTTTCTGTCTTTTTCTCTGCACTGTATTTCGTGATTCTTCTGCGTGCTTGTCCTCCTCCTCTTCTTTCTCTGCCTAACAAAGTGCAGGCCATTTTCCCCCAGTGTGATTGAGGTATAATTGACAAATAAAAATTGTGTATATTTAAGGTTTACAAAGCGATGTTTTGATATACATATACATTGTGAAATGAATTATCACAATCAAGCTAATTTACATGTAAATCACATCATGTAATTACGATTTTTTTGTGTGTGTGAAGAGAACACTTAAGATCAACTCTCTTAGCATATTTAAAGTGTACAACACAGTATTATTAACCATAGTTACCATGGTGTATATTAGATCTCCGGAACCTATTCATCTTGCATAACTGAACCTTTGTACTCTTTAACCAACATCTTCCTATTTTCCCCACCCCCCAGCCCCTGGCAACCACCACTCTATGTTCTGTTCTTATGAGTTCAACAAACGATAACAAGTGTTGACAAGAATGTGCAGAAAAAAGAACACTTCCACACTGCTGGTGGGAATGTAAATTGGTATAGCCATTTTTAGAAAACAGTAGGGAGATTCCTGAAAAAATTAAAAATAGAGCCCCCTTATGATCCCACAGTTTTACTTCTGGGTATATATTCAAAGGAAATTAAACCGGTATCTTGAAGAAATTACCTTAACATCCATGTTAATTGCAACATTATTCACAACAGCCAAGATGTGGAAACAACCTAAGTGTCATAGACAGATGAATAGTTAAAGAAAATGTGTGTGGAATATTATTCAGCCTTAAAAAAGGAGAAAATCTTGATATTTGTGACAACATGGATGAACCTGGAGGACATTTTGCTAAGTGAAATAAGCAAGACACGGACAGATGAAAACTGCCTGATCTCACTTATATGTGGAATTGAAAAAGTCAGTCATAAATGCAAGCCAGTCTCAAAACCACAGTGCCAATGCTAAGGCCACGAAGACCTCTCAGATCACCTAAACGAGAAGCGATCTTTGATCAGGCATCCTACTGCCTTTATTGTTTGTGCCATTCAAAATGGACACTATATAACCCCTTCCCCTTGAGTGTGGGAGGGACCTAGTTACTTACTTCTAATGAATGGAATTTGGCAAAAGTGATGGGATATCACTTCTGAGATTAGGTTAGAAAAGAAGGTGACTTCGACCCCTCTCCCTCCCCCTCCCCCTCTCCCTCTCCCTCTCCCTC
>NW_012151729.1:7773732-7786925 GCF_000956105.1 Propithecus coquereli
CTTTTTCATTTAAGCCCAAGGCTTATTAGATTGGCCTTTGAAAAGATCTTCATTATGAGGTGAACGACAATATATCAGTTAAGTGGCTATATAATAATTAAATAAATCTCTAAACTTATTCTTCTCCTGATGGTATTTAGCTTGATGGCTATATTTCTCTTCATATATATAATTTCAATCTCTGAATATTTTCAAAGAATAGCTCCCCAAGAATCCAAGAATGATCTCATGGACAAATAGACTTGGGTATTTTAAAAGCTTTTGACAGCTTTTCAAGTAAGATGTACTAGTTTATGTTTTCTAGAGTAATGTATGAGCACAGCATTCTCCCAAGTCTTATTTTTAACATACACACATGGAACCTTAGGTAAAAGTTAGAAATGAATGACCATGCAGGGCCATCTAAAGTAGCAAGGCTTCTCACTCCTGCAGTGCATTTGGAAACACCGTGGGCTGTGACAGACAAATGAGCTTGTAGAGCACGAAGGGTTTTTCCTCAGGTGTCCTGAGATATTCTCATTTAACAGGCATTGGGTTTCAAGGCTCTGGCTCAAAGTAGACACTCTATAAATGTTGTTGAAGGATAACTGACTGCACAGAGCTGATGGTGATAAGAGCAAACACCAGGTAAGAGAACACATACACATCCCCCTATCCACCCTCCCCCCACAAACACACACTCATGCACACATACATACAGATCAGGGGATAAGAGTTTTCCTTTATTTTAGCCAGATGATCTCTGTGGTTGAATATATCTGGTGTATTTCCATTGAAAATAAAACATTTTGGTTGGATGTGAAAATCTGTGTCAGGAAATGCCCCCAAGAGAATAGAACATGTATCAGGTGATAATGGATGTTATTACTAGAAGCAACATTTGTCTCTTTTTTTCCCCCTGACTTTCACTCAACCATAGTAAATTTTAATATGTGTGTCAGGTTTCCTGCAATTTATATAAAATGAAACTCTTTGGGGAAGATAACACCCGAATGTCCATATGATTTCATGCTGCTGTCTCAACTTAGATCTAAAGCTAATGTCAGTTTCTCATACTTTCTCCTGGGGAGATGTCAACAGAGTGTGCTGGCTCAAAATGAGTGTGTCCCTGTGACTGGTATTTTTGATGGACCTGGCTGTGCTTCTGCTTTCAGAAATCACCCCCTTCTGTGATCACAAGAAAAATAGGTCCATCTTTTAAGACAGGAATAATTTTTGCTCCAGTGAGCACTGTTTCTTAAAATTGTTTTTAGGCTCAAAATCTATTGGTTAATCTTTGTGTCATATCTTATTATGCAAATAAGTTCAATGTATACTGGTTCCCAAAATAGGTCTCAAAATCTAATGGAATATTTTTTGTTCTTGAAGATTTCAGAACCAGATAATTTTTTCTTTTATTTTTTTGTAGTCTTCTGAACTTACTTCTCCTAGCAATTATTCTTTTGCCTTTTTTACTACCCGAGGGTTGAGATGAATACTTGGGGGCATCGTGAGATAGATGCACCACAGTACACATTGAGAGAGTATATATCTGGACAAAGGCAACTAAGAATAGTAGAGGATGTAAGACCATGGTCGGCGAAGGACAGTTGAAAGAATTGTGGCGTTGGTACTTGAATAAGTCCAACTTAGGAAAGGGTATAAGAGTAGTAATGTCTGGCTTCAAAAAGGTGGAGTGTGGTCAGGTGAAGATGTGAAGCTACTTATGTTGTATAACCCGGCAAAGGGAACTAACAGCAGTGAGTGGGTTCAGCCTCCCATCTCTCAAATCTTTCTACTTCTCTTCATCTCAAGTCTCCACCATGCTGGTGGGTGCCATTTTCATCTCTTGCCTGGACTATGACCACAGCCTCATGACTGGTCTTCCCACTTCACTGTCGCTCCCTTCCAATTCATGTCTTTCCTCTCCTTATAACCCTCCAATAGCTTCCCATCACTTCAGATAAAAGTTCAGAATCTTAGATGGCCTACATATCCCCCACATGATCTCGTCCTTCCCTACTCTCACTTCCAGTTACATCTCCTTGCCCGTTGGTGTTTGATGCAGCCACCATGTGGTCCTTTAAGGAAGAGAACACTCAAGTGCCTGTGGGTTTTCCTGCTGCATTCTCTGCAGCATACTCAGTTTCCTCTCATTTTGGAAACTACGGATCTGTTTCCCTTATCCTTGTAAGTGCACTTCCTTCTTCAAGCACCTCCTGGGTTCTCTTCCTTGTACTATCTAACCCCCATTTATCCTTTAGGTTTCGTGCATACTCTTCCCTTCTTGTCCGTGCTATGTCTCTCAATTACTTGTTCTAGTGGCACCATCTACCTCTTTTGTAGTGTTTTTCTTTAATTACATATCTAATGACCATTTTTCCAACTGCTCTGAACACTCTATGGAGGAAAAGACTGCTGTATTACCCTGTGCTGTATGGTGGCACTTACAACACAGTGGGCTAGCACAGTGGTTACACGTGGTAAGAAGCTGATGTAACAACTATATGTGTGTTGAATGAGAGAATGAATGAAAAAATAAAAGGAAGTTTATTTTTTCCTATTTGTAAAAATTTTAACACTGAAAGTTGTCAGAAGATAAACTGGACTAACTTGAGGGGAGTGTTCTCCTTTATTGGAAGTATTCCAATAGATACTGGAAAACCTCTTGGTGGAAACAATGTAGTGCCATATAAAACACCAAGTGGGATGATCGAACTACGTGCTCTTTAGTTGTTCTTTCAAGCCCAGTAATCCTGTAATTTGTAAATTATTTTAAAGCTTTTTTTTGGCAGGGGAAGGTGGAGGAGAAGTAATATGGATAAAAACGTTAGTAAGGAGGACATTAAAGAGTTACATTTTTAGCTAAAGATGAATGTTTTGAATGTCTGGTTCTCCAATTCCCATGAAAGTGTGTGTGTGTGTGTATAGGTGCTACCTCCCTGAGCATGGATGAGGATGATATTCACTCATTCATTCATTCATCGAAAAAAAGTTTCCTCCGCTGGGGACATAGCAGAGAACAAGAAAATAAGTGCTTCCCCTCAAGAATCTTTTATCCCAATGGGCAATAAACACAAAATGCATGAATAAATAAAAGTACTAAGTAATGACATAAGGATGAGGGGGGAGAGTGGCTTCCTTAGAGTAATCAGAGAAGGCTTATCTAAGAAGGGGGCATTTGATTGAGATTTGAATGACAAGGAGGAGTTGTGTGCAGATCTGAAGGAAGAGAAGGAAGGGCAGAGTGGACCCCTAGACAAAGGCTCTGAGGCAGAAACAAGTGTGGCATGTGGGAAGGGGAGAATGAAGGCCAGTGTGGATGGTGTGGCGTGAAGAAGGAAGGAAAGAATGGTGCAGAGTGAGCATGCCACAGTGGGTTAGACCAGATCAGGTGGGGATTTGTAGGCTGTGGTGAAGAAACTGAATTTCATGCTAATGAATGAACAGTCACGGAGGTCGTGCATAGAGAATTTACCTGATCAGACTTCGGTTTTGCCTTCCTATTCTTATTTTAAAACCCTTTTAGACCCATCTACCCTGTGGCTCACTGTAGGACCTTCGGACTTTCCTCATTCACATTCCACACCATTCCTAGTTAGAACACGATCCTCCAGCCTCTTTCTATATTTCTGTCAATCTTTTTCTGAGTTATACTGTCCCTAGAAAGGCATTTGTTTATGTTATTAAGCCAACACTTGTCGTCACAGCCTGCAGTATTTGTATTCCATTACCTCTATCCATGGCCACATTAACTAATATCACATAGATATTTGAATTCTCTAAGTGATCACCTGCAGGAAAAGGAAGAATCTGCTCTCTGGACTTGTTCATACCTCTAAGACAAATGTTGGCATTCTTACGGTCGTCAGTTTACCTGTTTCTAGCCATCACTGCCTCAGAAGTATTGACATTTGGCTTCAGAGCACTCCACTGTTTTGCTTTGTGAACCCAGACTTGAGCTCTTTTGAAGCTCTAAAAGCACTCATTTACAAATATTAACGTCCTTGGTGTGATAATCAGCCCAGAGCTTTTCACACTTCTCTGTCAGTGTCCTCCAAAGCTGCCGAAGTCAGCACAAGCAAACTTGTGTCCAAGCAGCATGCCAAAACAAGGCACAGAGGCGCACGGGCTGGGTCCCTCTATGTCATTAGCACATGCGCTGAGTAGAAGCCACTCCTAAGGTCTAACCCATCCAGCCAGCTAAGTCTAAATTCTACATTCTTATGGAAATGAAGGCTTGGAGGATTTAAATGGCTCGCTCAAAATCACAGGCAGTAAAATATAGTGCTGGGTTCATGCTGGGTTCACGTGCCAAGGTTTATGTGCTACTACAGTCCTAGCTTTCCATCTTTCTATTAGAATAATTGCAAGCCTTTCCCGATTCCTTCAGGCTTCATTCATCACTCCCTTCTCTCAACTTCTGTATCAAATGTTGCCATAATCCCTCAGTTAGCACTTTAATTGTGGCCCACTTTGAATTGATCTCTTTATTTAATGTATGGCTGTCTGACGTCTCCAGTTATAACTCTTCTGTAACAGAAACAGTACTGCAGCTATATTATGTTCACTCCTATACAGAGTTTTGCACTTAGTGGAAACTCGGTGCCGTTGATTTCCTGGAAGCTCAAGGAAATCTTATGGAATTCTCCTTTGGAATCTCTTAAAATAACAAACATCAAACAAAGGGTCATTTGGTGAAAGTTTTTGAGAGGTAATGCAATGTAGAGCTAAGAGCTGTGGCCTAATACTAAAACTATCACAATTCCAGTCTCAGTTCTTAACTTTTACTATCTCTTTGGCCCTAAATGAATTACTTTAGTCTCTCTGAGCCTCAGTTTTCTCATTTGTAAAATGGGAATAAGTCACATCTCAATGACTTTCTATGAGAATTGGAGGTGAGATGAGACACGAAGATGCTTCATAAGCTGTAAAGTGCTATTCACATACAAGAGATTATATACTTTAGCACTGGTAGTTTTATCACCGGTTTTCACCTACAATAAGTGACATCTCACAGTGATTTCATTTTCTCCATGAAAAAAAAAAAAGGTGGGGTGGTCCACAAAGTTTCTTCTTGTTTTAACACTCTATGAATTTCTCCTTATGGTGATAGTGAGAATGTGTGGGATGGGCTAGGGTGGCTGCGCAAGCCAGACCTTCCAAAGTGATAACTGATGCCTTATATTCAAAGGGCTTCTCACTCACATCCCACTTGCCAGCCAAGAGAATCACATCTCATGTGGGGGCTGTGTGTATCTTCAGGGGAGGGGTGGTGTGGTTATGTGAAATGCGTTGTCACCGGTGCAGATGGGTAAATGCCACTGTCCATGAGTTTATGGTTCTGATGACTCTCTTTCCTGCATGGCATATATCAACTCACAACTGTGTGCTGATGTCTTCGAACTTTTGTCCCAAAAAGAAAAAAAACAAAATCTAAAAATGAACATTTTCTCACTTTCTTTCAAAGTACAATTTTTTCTAGATCCCTTCCCCATACCCCCAAACACAAACTCCTTGACATTTCTCTCTTCTCTTGACAAAGGAAGTGGGCATTTAACAGAGGTGGAGATGGAACAAAAATATATTCACAACTGACTGCTAAAATGCAGTTTTATTTAACATGGAACAAAAGCTCTGAAAGTGCTAAAAGGGCCTGGAGATTTCGCCCCAATGGTGCTAGGTATAAACACGAAGGTGTTTGTGGCTCTGTATTTCCTGACCTTGCCGCAACTTCACGTCTTGAATAAACGGAAGCAAAGTAGGCCATGCAGTTGCAGAGGTTTGACTTCTCTAGGAGAGGTGGCAGTTCTAATTTTTACTACTAGAGCACTCAGCTACTGAAGGTATATTTTCTTCAGAGAAAATGTTTTTTAAATATTTAAAAGTGCTTAATTTCTTCCCAGGTTCCCCAAAATGTAAGAGCTAAAGGGAAAGGAGAAAAGAGTTGGATTGACTTTGGGCACCACAGCACTCGTGAGTACAAGTCATTCTTCTGTGAGTTATCTTTTGAAATACAGATTATTCAACTTCTTGCCACCAAACTGCAATGGTTGCAATATATTTATGAAAAACAGTTGACATTCCAGAAACCTCCGTAATTTTTCTCCAAGCAACCACCTTTCTCGTTATATCCCTTTCTCCAATTCTCCAGGCATTCTACATTTTGGCCTCCAAATCACCCACCATTTTCTTCAACCATTAAGCAATTTCGTACCTCTGTGACTTTTAGTCCTAGTGTTCACTCAGCTTGGAACAATCTTCTAGTTATTGGAATCTTTTCACTCTTTAAGTCCCCATGGAAATATCACTTCTGCCACAACATGGCTCTTGAACTTCCAAATTCTTTGTCCCATATTTTATATTTTGATAGTTATTTATACTATTATTGAGTACTTAGTCAGACTTGCCTAGAAGTTATGAATCGTATGTTTTCCCCTTTTGATCATAAGCAACTTGAGGACAAAAATCACGTCATTGAGCTTTGAATTCCTTGGCTCCTTTTAAGTGGCTGGTGCTTCATAAACGTGCTGTGAATGGATGAATAGATAAATAGATGGGCGGATGAATTAGGCAATAGCATAAACTGATGGCATAAATTATGACTTAAGAGTCTTATTGTTATCCTGCCTTAAAAAGATTGCTTGGCACCATTGCAGTATTTCTGTGTGTGTGTGTGTTTTGAATATTTGTTACTTTTGTTATTTTTGTGTGCTTCACAGCCTTTCATTTGAGGAAACTTCTCTTACTCATTTCATAGCAATCTTCTGGGTCTGGGAGGCTCAACTGAAGCTTACTCATTCCTAAACTTAGGTGCATACCCCAGGCCTAGCAGAGTGTTCCATTCCCCCCCAGGGCAGAGATTGGTTTGAAGGCATCCTGCCACGCTAGAAACATACCACGAAGCCAGCAAACCAGTATCTAATGTAAAAATTACACGGGGAAAGAGGCAGAAGAAAGACTGGAGAGTGCGTACTTGTTCCGAATAAAACAAGAGAAAATGCAATTGTGGATTGCGATGAATCAGTAGTGTACAGAAGCCATGAGGTTGGTGGATGCTGAGAGCAAGAGCAATTGAGAGTGAAAAACAGAGCACTCTGGGAGTGGAGAGGCAGTCAGAAATAGCAAAATGTTCTTGCTTTCAAAATTTCCACTTGATGGATATTTGGAGGCTAGTTAAGCCTGGGATTTCCAAATTTCTCCTGAGATAAATAAATAATGTCTTCTCTCTTTGTGTGTGGAAGTGAACTCACAGAAAAAATAATATATAGTACCCTCGTATATGAGAGAAGAAAAACTTCTTTGATTAGTAAGGAGGAAACACAGACTGTGTTGAAGCAGTATATGCTCTTTGGGATGGAAAAATACAAGACTGTGTGTGTTAAGCAGCTCCAAGCAGGAGGAGCAGGGAAGTTTCCACACATTTATGCTCCAGGTGGTACGCTGTGTGATTAAATGCATAGGTCTTGCCGTTAGACTGACTTGGTACAAATCTTGAATCTAACTCACTTGCATAATCTTGGACAAGTTACTCTGTTCTCCATGTCTCAGAAGCCTCATCTATAAAATGGGGACAAATAATATAAATAATAGAGCTGTGGTAAAGGTGAAAGGAATTATAATGTAAATGATGTAGAATAGTACATAGCACACAATGAGTACTCAGTATTATTTTGTCTATTTTACTGTCTATTTTATGTGGATTCAGCCATTAAGGTAGAAAGGTGGTCGAGCAATACACACAATAGTCAAGTGCTCAGACTGTAGGGATGGGCAGACCCAGCCGGTTATTGGCTACTGGGGAGTGATTTGACTTCTCTAAGCCTCACTTTCCTCTTTGGTAAGATAGGATGAGGGGATAATAGCACCTTTCTCATAAGGTGGCTATGTCGTATAAAGCACTTGCTTGACTTCCTGGTCTAAGAATGGCAGGCTGTTACCATGACAGAGTTGGAATTCTTATGTATTGGCTGTGAAACCTGATTGCTTCAAGCAAAATATAATGTGTAAAACAGTAAAGCTTTTCATTCCATAGGCCACTAAGAGAATAAGCTGATTTTATTCAGTCCTTTAAAGAAAAACAAATGAGCAAAAATCAAAACCAGCCAAACAACAACAACAACAAAACAAGAAAGTAAGCCTGCTGAAAAATGATGTGAAAGATGATATTGAATTTTTAATTGTTGGGTAAGGCATGCTTCTCTGTGTGTGTGTCCCTATGGGTACCAAAGTGATAGCAGAATTTCTTTTATCAAATTTTATTTGGGGGTGGGACCAAAATTGAGTTTGTATAAACCTCTATTATGTACTTTTGAGGTATTTCTTTGACCAAGAGAACTTTTGATCTGCGGAGTCAGTTTGATAAATGTAGTCACATGCTAGTGTAGTCATTGGAAGCCTATATAATTTGAAAAACTTCAAGAGGAGAGTATAGGGGTAAGAAGATGACTAAATTCAACTTTTAGTTGGATCTAAAAACATAAATTTGATTTGAAACATGTAAGGGCTGAGGCACAACCATTAAGGCAAGAATGTGTCAATATGGATACCCTCTGAGGTGGCTTAAAAGCTGTGCTGAGTGGAGGACAAGGAAAGATAACTAGTGTTTCAATAACCATGTGCAGGGGTACATATTAGGCACTGTGCTAAGATTTTTCTCCATTTAATCCTTATTATAAGGCTCTGAGGTATATAACACGGAGGTGAAGTAGGCTGTGGCTCCAATCCCAGCTCTGCCACCTTCTAACTGGGCACCAAATGCCTCCATTTTATCAAATACAAATTGGGGCCAGTAAATCTGTCTTCCTGGTTTTTTTCTCAGCAGTATATAAAACAATAAATGTAAAGATCTTACCGCATGCCTGGCACGTAGTAATTGGCTAATAAAAGAAATATTACTCTTACTGTTATCATTTTTTAAAATAGGAAATTATGGTTTAGGAGAAGGCAAAAATTGTCTACAACTTGAAATCTTAATTAATGGAGATTTTAGCAAGATGATATGAAATCCATGTTATTCATAGGCACTACCCAGTTTCTCAGTTCTCTCTCCACAAGCCATACATGTGGGGAGTCTCTTCAAGAGCTTACTCACCCATGTCCTCGTGCTTTCACACCTAACTTTCTCCTTCCCAATAAGAATGACAGGAATTACGACCACGTGTGTAATATCTACCATGTGGCAGGTTTTCCATATTGAAAAAATAACAATTCCAAAACCAGTGGCTTAACACACGATTAAAATGAATTTCTCGTTGTCTGAAGCAGGTTGATGGGAGGGGAAGTGTTGATGCAGAAGGGAGGTTTTGTTGTATGCGATCATTCAGGGTGGTATGTAACTGTGTTTAGCAGGCAGATGGGAAATAAAAGAGTGGAGATCTGTGTGGGACACTTTTGTGAGCCTGGCCTCAAAAGATACCCCTTTTCTCCTGCTTTCATTGTCTAGATCTCAGTCCCTTGGCAAACCTTAACAGCAAGGAAATATGGAGAGTGTGGTATCTAGCTGGATGCCCAGAGTGGGTGACAAGTGTCCAGTGTCCGCAGTGGCAGCCAGCCTCCTCCTGCCCATCACTATTCACATGCATATAAACACAGAGGACTGGCCTGAGTGAGGGGACATTAAAAACTTGGGCAGACATTAACAAAGAAAACAAACAACAAATCAGGCTAATATTTATCTTTCATCCAAGGTTGAGCTGCTGAAAAGTTGAAGCAGGGAAGAGAAAGATGCATCCATTTCAAATGGGAATGGCTTTTTATCCATCAATTTTGTTTCTAGGTACTTACCTGAAGTAAATGAGTGGAAAATGTACAAGGATATATATAAAAGGATGCTCGTTATAGCATTATTGGAATAGGGAAATAGTAGATTAAAATGTACATCAATAGAGGATCGATTAAGTAAATTACGGTGCATTTATATGTTATAACATAGCACTCTATAACCTTTAGATATAATAAAGTATTTCCACATAATTTATATAATAACAAGCTGCAAAATACCAAATATGGTAAGTTCTATAGATACATCAGAGCCACTGTGTGCCACAGGCGCTACATGAAGGCCATGCAGCACAACAGCTCTGGCAATATTTATATCTGTGTTTATAGCTGTGTCTATCTGTAACTCCTGTTCCTATCGAGTAGATAGTGCTTTACAAATTGGGGAGCAAAGATAATCATACCTCTTTTTTTTACCAAATGCAATCCTCAAGATCCCACTCAAGATCCCTTAATTGCAGAAAACTCAGAATCTCCTTCATGATGCTCTTGTCTCCTGAATAGTCCTAGAAAATTGGAAGTGTGTGTGACCCAGATGTATGGATAAGAGATGAATTAATTCAGCTTCCATTCTCAGGGGAAAGTAAACCACAGTGCACTGCCTCCCAGTGGAGTTATTGAAAACAGCTGTACATGGTGCGGGAGATGGTGTTGGTCTTCTGCTAATCTGGCATCCTCCACAGCCCACCTACTGCCCTGAAACCCTGCAATTGTACTCTCTTTCTTCACGGTAGATCCCCTTAGGTGGTGGCCAGCTTTTCTCTAAATTCTCAAGCAAAAATTGTTGGATTGCATTAGTTATCTCTCATTAAGGGCATTATTCACTAATTCTTCTGAGGGGGCTTTCCCCAGATTTTTTTTTCCTTTTAAGGAAGTCTCTCTAAGGGATTTCAAGGTGCACCCACATGAGTCCCTCCTGGAGGAAGGGAAAGAAGAAATTTCAACAATGACTGTGGATTCCTGTATCTCTCTCACACTAGAAAATAAGTGACCAAAAATCTCATAAATGAAAAATGCATGTGTATGCACCATATATGGTATTTGCATGTATATGTACAATTTTATGTAGGATCTACATATAATCTATAAAATCTGTATGTGATATATATATGAAGAAAGAAAGGGATATCTGGAAGTTCCCCCAATAATATCAGTTGTTGTCTATAATAATGATGTTGTTTTGCTCATTTGTACTTATTTATTTATGAATATATTGTTTATAGGTAAAATTATTTGTTTTACACACATAATAACTCTTAAAACCCCCTTCCTTGCATTTGTACCTGCTATATAATGTCTTTTTTGTTGTTGTTTTTTGGTTTTTTATTTAGAGATAGGGTCTCACTCTGTCACCCAGGCTGAAGTGCAGTGGTGTCATCATAGCTCACTATAGCCTCAAGCTCCTGGGCTCAAGTGATCCTCCTGCTTCAGTCTCCTGAGTAGCTGGGACTACAGTTGTATGCCACCATGCCCAGCTAATTTGTCTATTTTTTTGTAGAGACAGGGTTTTGCTGTATTGCCCAGGCTGGGCTTGAACTCCTGGCCTCAACCAGTTTTTCTGCCTCAGCCTCCCAAAGTGCTGGGGGTACAGGTGTGAGCCACCATGTCCAGCTGTAATGTCTTAATTTAGCATGATGTGTGGTGTAATTACATGTGTATGAATTCATATTTGAGTAAATTCTTGTTTAAATTTGTTTTAGGTGACTTAGGTAAAAATTTGTTAGGACACAAATTAAGAGTTTTATATTATTGCTTGAAGCTGAAGCAAATTGGGGATCTGGAAGAATCTGGGTGAAATGTAGTTAGTTGCATTATTCTCTAAGCAATTTTAATTCTGTGACACCTTCTCTTTCTCAGTGATAGCCATGCCTCTGTTCACCAGTCATCATCCTATTCCTCTCTCCTTCCTTCACTGGAAAGCATTAGCAATTAGTGCTGGTGCCATCATCATTATGCCTATGGGAATGATTTCATTCCCTCATGATGCCACCAACAGTGTGCAGAACATAATGGCTGGAAACCTGAAAATAGTATCTCTGCAAGCACATGGCCCTAGAGAAACAGAATATCTGGCTTAGAAGTAGAGGTCTGGGTTAGAAACTCTAGAGACAGTCTATTATTTTTCCACTGTCCTTCACAGAATCTGGCAGAACTTGCACATAGTAGGTCCTTCATGAGTATTTGCCAAACCGAATTGACTTGAATTACTTTATTAATTATAAATTAACCTACTTGTTCTACGGCTGCAGTTTCTCTTAGCTTCTCTTTCCAGGTACATTTTCAAAATACTTCAAACATGGAAAATTAAGCCTATCTCCAAAAGTATTTGGCATTATTTAATGTACCTGGAGCAACAAAAATCAAAAAGGTTTCCTGTTGGCTCTAGGTTAAAAAAGAAAATCTTTTATTAGCAAGCAATCCACCATGAGCTGTGAGCAAGCGTGCTATTGGGGGCGGGCTGTAGCAGGATGGAAAGGTGTTCAGGTGACTGTGTAAATAGATTCTACCTGATGACCCTTCCCACATGACAGAGTTGCTTTTGAAACACATTATTGTGTTATCAAAGCCAGAAGCAGTATGGCCAAGGCAAGACTTAGATTTGAAACCCCTCTAGCTTGAATGTGATGAAGGATCCCAGGGTAATCTGGGTTCCAACTGAGGGTTCAGGGGAACCTAAGCTTTCCTTTGGGTCCAGACTGGCACAGGCAGAGGTGATCTTCAGAGATCCCTTACCTCATTTCTTGATGTTTCAATCCAGCTAAATGTGGGTTGTGTCATCCAAAAGATCCCCAGTATGGCTAAGTAGCAGAAAGGAGAGCTTTCTTGGCCATATCATTTTGCAAATCAGAAAGTGTCTGGCGTGAACCAAAAGTGCCCTCTATTTGAAGATGGAAGGGGCAGGTTGGGTTTTATGCCTTGCAGGATCCACATTACACAGTAGATCATACATATGCAGTAGGTTTGGAGGAAAAGCTATACATATTTATGAGGGGAGCAGAGCAGGTGTATGATGGGTAAACGTAGATGTAGATGTATCATACATCCCTTGTTCGCTTCCGGGCAGGGTTTTAGCATATCAATGGGGTGTAATTTGGCTCTTTACATCAAAAGGTGAACTATAGGACACCAAGACAGTTTGTGTTCAGCCTCTATAAGCTGGCTGAAACTGGTTTAGAGTCTGCAGTTGTTTATCAGAAAAGAATATTGTAAGGCCAGTCCTCTGTCCAGTCAGAGTTAAGGTGGTCTGGGTTGTAAATCAGAGTGAGGAGAGGTCTGATAATTTGCCTGATAGCTCCTACTCTTAGGGAGTTTAGCAAGGGTGTGGTTTTTCTTGTAGCTAAAGGAATTTAGAAATTTGCCATGCCAATGGGGCCCTGAACCCTAGACCTGTAGGTAACTTTTGTTCCTTGACCTTAAGGACTATCTTAGTTGAT
>NW_012151729.1:7788005-7791048 GCF_000956105.1 Propithecus coquereli
CAGAGAAGAATTTCAGCTAAAGAAATTCGAGGGTGGCCAATCTCCAGATTTCATTTATCCATATAGACACCAGCTCTTTTCATGATACTCTTCTTTTATCTTCAATTAAATAGCACAAGATTCAAGAAGATTCTACAAAGATATTCTCAACTTCTTAGAAGTCTTATTTTGAAAGACTTAAACATTTTTATGTCTCTGTTTGTAACATTTAAAAATAATAAAACAGCACACACTATTTGGGATCAGGAGCCCAACTTGGATCACTGTTTTGGGTAAATTTCTCTGCCACTCATGAGAAAAAAATCCCATTTATAAAAATTTGTGTGTTTTGGGGACAATTTCTCCCCCTTTTCATGGGAAAAATATTTTAGTTTCTATTATCCTGAGATTTAAAAACCTCTAAAAATTTCAATTCTTGTCTCTTATAAAAAAGCTTAGTAAAACCATTATAATAGTATTTGGAAGTCAAAAGATTTGGCTAAATCCATCCTGTCACAGACCTGGAATGACATTGTTAATTTGAATTTTTTTTAAAGGATACAAGTAAGGAAAGGCATATACAAGGGAGATTTTGACAAGGCTTTGTGATTTTTCATCTGTGTACATGCTGTATTATCACAGACAACTCCTTTGCCTTTTTATGCTTCTGATTTAGGATGCTAATGCTACTTAGTGTGAATTTTCCTGTTGTGTTGTTTGTATTCTTCTATTTTGAATTCTGTGGAACAAGTTCTGTATCTGAATGAGAACAAGAAAAGCCACAGCCCTTTTCTGTGATTGCTCTCTAGAGAGACAACTCTAGTTTTAAATGCAAGCAGAACAGATGGCACGGAGGCCTTGATGGCCACTGCCTGTGCACTTTCTTTTAATGATGACTATAAGTAAATGTCAACATGGCAGGTTCATTTAGAGATATGAAATGGTTCTGCATAGTTGAGAGGCAGCTTGGTGTAGTAGAAGGATCTTGATATCCAAAAACCTGGGTTTCACCTCTTGGGTCTGTGAATTCATACTTATGGGATCTTAGGCTAATCCTTTACCCCCTCTCACATGGGTTTTCTTTATCTGTAAAGAAATGAGCACAGTTCTCTGAATGTGTGGAAAGTAATGAAAATTAGATGAAATAATAAATGAAAATAAAATCATAATGCATCAAAATTTTAAGGTTTAAGTTAAAGGAGGAATTTTTATTAGAAAAAAGATTTAGAAGTAATGATCGAAGCATATATCTTAAGGATATAGAAAAAGATGATGGGAGGCATCAATTTACCAGACTTCAAGCTATTCTACAAGGCTCTAAGAACCAAAACAGCATGGGACTGGCACAAGAACAGAAATATAGACCAATGGAGTGGGACTGAGAACCCAGATATAAAACCATCCTCGTATTACCATCTGATCTTTGACAAAGCAGACAAAAACACACACTGGGGAAAAGAATTCCTATCCAATACATGGTGCTGGAAAAATTGGATAGTCATATATAGAAGACTGAAACAGAATCCACACCTCTCACTTCTCACAAAAATCAACTCAAGATGGATAACAGACTTAAACCTAAGGCATGAAACCATAAGAATTCTAGAAGAAAATGTTGGAAAAACTCTTTTGGACATCAGCCTAGGCAAAGAATTTATGAAGAAGAACCCAAAAGCAAATACATAAACAACAAAAATAAATGAGACCTGAACAAATTAAAAAACTTCTGCACAGCCAAGGAAACTATCGCTAGAGTGAATAGACAACGAACAGAATGGGAGGAAATATTTGCACGCTGTACATCCAGTAAAGGGCTGGTAACTAGAATCTGTATAGAATTCAGGAAAATCAGCAAGAAAAGATCAAACAACCCTATCAAAAAGTGGGCAAAGGACATGAACAGAAACTTTTCAAAAGAAGGCAGACTATTGGCCAAGAACATATGAAAAAAATGCTCAACATGTATGATGGGTAAACGTAGATGTAGATGTATCATACATCCCTTGTTCGCTTCGGGGCAGGGTTTTAGCATATCAATGGGGTGTAATTTGGCTCTTTACATCAAAAGGTGAACTATAGGACACCAAGACAGTTTGTGTTCAGCCTCTATAAGCTGGCTGAAACTGGTTTAGAGTCTGCAGTTGTTTATCAGAAAAGAATATTGTAAGGCCAGTCCTCTGTCCAGTCAGAGTTAAGGTGGTCTGGGTTGTAAATCAGAGTGAGGAGAGGTCTGATAATTTGCCTGATAGCTCCTACTCTTAGGGAGTTTAGCAAGGGTGTGGTTTTTCTTGTAGCTAAAGGAATTTAGAAATTTGCCATGCCAATGGGGCCCTGAACCCTAGACCTGTAGGTAACTTTTGTTCCTTGACCTTAAGGACTATCTTAGTTGATAAAGAGGTATTTTTTTGGATTCCCAAACCACAGCTGTAACAAACGTTCCCCTTTCCACCATCTCCTGGCTGTGAACTGATGCTGGCTGACTTGAATCATCTACTGATTTAAGCACACTTTTGCAAAGTTAAAAACAAGCTTTTTTACTTAATACAAAAGTGTACAGTAATTCCTCACTTAATGGTGCTGACAGGTTTTTAGAAACTGCAACTTTAAGCTATACAACCTATAACAAAACCATTTTTTTTTTGTCATCAATGTTATAATGAAATGATGTTGAACAAATAGATATTATTCCAGGACCTGCTGTACGTTGTTTTGCTTAAAGGCACAATTTCCAAGAACCTATTGATGACAGTAAGTGAGGACTTACTGTATTTTCATTGTTAAAAGTCAGAAAATAGTATAATCGAAAGGACAAAAAAAAAGTACCCCAAATCTCACCGGATACACACACACACATACACACACACACGTTTATTTTTCTGTTCATGCTGCATGATAGAATTTTATGTACAGATGCTCCTCAATTTATGATGGGGTTCTGTCCTGATAACTCTATAATAGGTTGAAAATACTGCAAGTTGAAAGTACATTTAATATCTCTAGCCCACCAAACATCATAGCTTAGCCTAGCCTACCTTCAATTTGCTCAGAACACTTAAATTAGCCT
>NW_012151729.1:7793470-7794070 GCF_000956105.1 Propithecus coquereli
GTGGATGCGGAGAGATAGCAACACTCCTACACTGCTGGTGGGACTGCAAATTAGTACAAACTCTATGGAAAGGGATATGGAGATACCTCAAAGAACTAAAAGTAGATCTACTATGTGATCCAGCAATACCACTACTGGATATCTACCCAGAGGAAAAAAAGACATTCCATAAAAAAGATGTCGGCACTCGAATGTTTATAGCAGCACAATTCACAATTGCAAAGATGTGGAAGCAACCCAATACATGAGTGGATAAATACAATGTTGCATATGTATACCATGGGGTACTATTCAACCATTAAAAAAAAGTGATGAACCACCTCTTGTATTATCCTGTACGGAGTTGGAGCCCATTCTTCTAAGTGAAGTATCACAAGAATGGAAAAACAAACACTGCATATATTCACTATTAAATTGGTACTAATTGATCAACACTAATGTGTACATATGGGAAGTAACATTCAAATGGTGTCAGGCAGGTGGGAGGGGAGAGGAGTTGGGTAAATTCACACCCAACGGATGTGGTGTGCACTGTCTAGGGGATAGGCATGCTTGTCGGGTTGTGCAGGACAATTTATGTAACCAAAGCATTTATACCCA
>NW_012151729.1:7794120-7794439 GCF_000956105.1 Propithecus coquereli
ATTTTTTACCTATTAATAATTTCCTGGGAAGGAATCTCCAGTACAATGTTGCATAGCAGTGATGGAAGTGGTCATTCTTGTCTTGTGCCTGATGTGTATAAGCATTCAGTCTTTTACCATTTAGTATGTTATTAACTGTGGCTTTTGCCTACATGGCTGTTACCAGGTTGAGGAAGTTTCCTTCTGTTACTAGTTTAGTGAGTGTTGTTGTCATGAAAGAATGTTTATTTGTCAAATACTTTTTTGTGTCTATTGAGATGATCATGTGGTTTTTGTCCTTCATACTATTAATATGGTATGTTATACTGGTTGATTTTCA
>NW_012151729.1:7795926-7796433 GCF_000956105.1 Propithecus coquereli
CAATGGTTCACAGAACTCAGGGAAACACTCACGTTTACCTATTTATTATAGAGGGTATTGCAAAGGATACAAATGAAGAGATTTGTAGGGCCAGGTATGGAGGAAGGGGTGTGGAGCTTCCATGCCCTTCCTGGGCACACCACCTTCCAGAAACCTCCATGTGTTCAGCTATCTGGAAGTTCTCCGAATGATGCCTTTTTGGGTTTTTATGAAATCTTCATTACATAGGCATGACTGACAACTGTATAGAAATGTGATTAGACAAAAAGGGTATGATCTAAACCCAGCAAGGCCTGTCTGGTTGGATCCTTCCTGCCCTCTCTGTGAAGTATTACTTCCTCCAGGGTATGGGGCAGGACCCTCCCTGTAATGAGGGTCTTAGGACCTACTCTAATCAGATTAGAGTCCTGCTTTGGGCAGGTAAAAAGAGGACAGGAGAAGGGTCAGAGCAAGATTCTGTTTCCTGAGGCTTAAAGTGCCCCAACATTATATTAATAACAAAAGACA
>NW_012151729.1:7798280-7798768 GCF_000956105.1 Propithecus coquereli
AATAGGCAAGCCACACCCTGGGAGCAAATATTCACATAATAAATTTTGTTGAAAAGTTTTGAATACCCTCTTTATAAAGAAATATTACAAATAACCAATAAGTAAGTAAAAGCATTCAACATCATTAGTTATTAGTGAAATGTTAATTAAGACCAAATGAGATACCAGTTCACAGACAAAATTACTAAAATTCAAAGAACTGACAATAAAATATTGGCAAGAATATGGAGTATAATGCTCATACTTTGTTTATAGAAGTATAAAATGGTACATCCATTTTGGAAAACTTTTAGTTTTTCTTAAAGTTAAATATACATTTGTCCTGTGACCCTTCAGTTTCACTGATAATTACCAGAGAGAAATAAAAACACATAATCACATATAGATTGGGAAAACAATGTTTATATTAGCTTTGTTGATCAAAGTCAGAAACCGGAAACCAATCAAATGTTCATAATCAGAAAATGATTCAAGAAATTATTCCTGAT
>NW_012151729.1:7810198-7811995 GCF_000956105.1 Propithecus coquereli
CTTCCTTCCCTTCAAAAAGGTTTTTTATTTCTTTTGAATCAAGAATTTAAAAATCTCTTTGTGAGAGAGTAACCCCCATGTGAGAAAGGAGCCATTCCCTGAGATAGCTAGACTAGGGAAAAACAAAATGTAGGGTATGTGGGTAGACCCTGGAATCGGAACCACCTGGCTTCTACTTTAGACCATTCCCCGTTAGTAGCTGTAACAATTCACTTACTTTCCCTGTGATTCAGTTTCCCCATCTCTTTTTGAAGATTATTATTCTTACCTCCTAGCTTCTACATGAGGATTAAGTAAGTCAATGCATATACAAATGCTTACCAGAGAGCTTGGGACACAGTAGGTATGGAGCCCAGAAAATGTGCCCTCTCCAACTCACGGCTACAGTATATGCATTTTATATTTGCAGGCAAAGCTAAAAACACAAAGGCCAAGCGATTTGAAATCCCTCAGAGCCTCATCATCATCTCCACCTATTTTCCCCACAACTCCCATAGGTCCCATATTCTCATGATTTGAAGCACTGTGATTACCTGCTGCTTATTAGAAGGGCAGGAGCTGAGACCCACATTTTCAGCCTTCTCTCTCCTCTCCTGCAATATGTCCACGAAAGATCCCCTCATGAAGGTATTGGGATCTCTGAAGTCCCCAAATAAGCATGAATAGCCTAATAATAGCAGAAACATTTATCCATGAGAACCACTGCTATCTTCATAGAATTTTATGCTTTGTGTAAATCTTAGCCTCACTTTTTTCCCCTCAACTAATGAAGATGATGATGTTCTTGACTCTCTTGTCTTTAAATACGTGTCTGACAAATCTGAAGGATACACAGGACTAATCAGTCCTGACTTAACTTGGAGATCTGTTTGTAGAATGTATTCCTTTCTGTATACTATGTCAATAAACAAGTGTTATAGACAAGGACATGAGAGTGACTCCTAAAAGCATAGGAAGGTTTTTAGTGGGAGAGAAAGAAGAGGGTACTTAGGATCAAGTCCAGCTTCTCATTTTTAATTCCAGGAAGTTTGTGTTCAGTAAAAACTATACTGACTGGCAGAGGGATATTGAAGTATGTGCCCTGGGAAGTCTCAAAGAAGTGAAGTTCCTTCCCCAGGCAGGACCTTAGAACCCAAGGGGTGTCCAGTCACTGGGTTTGGACAGTGAAAGGAAAATTCTGTGCCATCTTGTTTTACTTTAGTTCACACTGCCTCCGAGAGGTGGCAAATGAGCCAGTGTTGTTAACTAAAGAAGCTTTAGTTCTCTGGCAACCAAAGTAGCGCCATTTGTAACAGTATCCAAATGACCAAGAGAGGACCCACTTGACTTAAGGAACTGATGTGACTTCCCCAATTGTATGCTCAGGTCTTAGGGGCAGGGAAGAAAACAAAAGATCCAGGGCAGGAAGCCCAGAAGTAGAGACTCAGTTCACGGGGAATGGATTTTAGGAGAATAGTAAAAGGTCAATCCTCAGTCAGTCTTATTTCCTTCTATGCTCCATTTACAGATAACCCCAGTTCACTACAACATATTCAAATACCCATGTTCATTAGAAACCTACAAATATAAGAAAGGGAATCAATACTCATGTGAATTATCGATGGTGAGAGCTGAATCTAAAAGCATTTTCAGATGAAGCCCAAGGTAGCAAGAACTCCGGGAATTCCCCGAACATCCGAATCATTGAAGTTCTGCTGCATAACAAATGGGGAACATGATGATTAGAGCTATCCTTCCAACATGATTCCTTTTCTGCCCTTCAGTTGGAATTTTATGAGGGGTAAAGGGAGATAGTTC
>NW_012151729.1:7812045-7813533 GCF_000956105.1 Propithecus coquereli
TTTTGAGCAAAGGAGTGCCATGATCTGACAGATTTTAGCAGAACCATTCTGGCTTCTATGTGAATGGCAGAAAATCAGGGGAGAAATGGTGACATGGACCAGGGTGTAGCAGTGAAGATAAATTAGTAGTCACATTCTGTCTATCAATTATGTCAAACTGAAGGTAGAGCAAACAGTTCCCAGCAGAAGTATCAAATTTGTGATTTTTTTTCCTTCCTTCTGGCATATCACTTCCATGTTCTTCCATCTTATCCATCTGTCCCTCATTTTCAAGTTCCGACTCTGTAACATGGGAGTAGGTGTTTATTTAAATGAACATTCTCTAGATTTCTTCTAGTGCTAAGAGAATAGGATTCCAGTACTCCTAATGCATCTTTTCCTCTTCTAATGGGAAAAATTACTATGACTGATTCATTGGTTTTAAGGTATTAAGAACTTCATATGTCCCCCTTCCTAGGAAACACTTAAGAGGCAACCAGGGAAAGAGCCATATATACTCAAAGGGATGTGTAACTAATTTTGCTCTGATACATCAAGGGGAGAAAGAGATGGGTGTGAGGCTTTCATGACACCTTTTCCCAATCCCCATTCCATAGGATCTCCATGAGTTTTCTTAATATGCACCCATGGAATGCACCACTAGGTTCTCCTTTAAAAAGACTGATAACACCCTCAGGATCCACCATACACACTGAGTGGAGGACTTGTTCTTCCAACATGGTCCCAGCAAAGACTGCGTATGGTGGATTATCAGTGCCTGTCCATTTATGCTCAAAGCGTGACTCCTGCAAGGGGTCATTCTTACGAGGGAGCTCTCCTTTGGGCTAGCTCAGACTTAGACCTTAAGATCCGAGGCAATCCCTGCTCAACCTTGTTTCCTCTTACCTTTCATTTGCCTGGTATCACATACACATCTTAGTCTGAAGACTTTTCCTGTTCAATTCTGCCTCCCCCTTCTTTTATCTTTTAAAAGTGTGATCCCCCAATAAACCTTTTGCACCCCGAATTCTGATTCAGTGTCTGCTTCCTAGAAGACCTAACTTATATATTCAGCTTATTCTCAAAATCAATCTTGTCTTGCCTCTGTCTCCTCTGCCTTTTTTACTATTTTATGTTCAGCCTATTACATAATTTCTGGCACGTATAGATAATAAATTCACAGGGCCTACTTGCAGCTTTTCTACAGGTGTTCTATGTGACAGGACAGTTAATGTCCTCAGGGGAGAGCACTCTCTGTTTGCTTTCTACACTCCTCTCCAGAGGAGACCAAGCCTAGCACCTCCACACCTCTGGAAGCATCATCTGGTTTGACAATACATTGAACCCACTAACAACTGTGTTGAGTTGCTTTCCTTGAGGGAATAAATTTGGCAGCAGAGGCACCGCTGGCAGAATTATGACAGCCAGTCACTGCTGACTTGGATAGTGATAAAACGGAAAGGTTACAACCAAGCCTTCTAGGGCAGGGGGTGGCAAGCTTTCTCTGGG
>NW_012151729.1:7817128-7818351 GCF_000956105.1 Propithecus coquereli
CAAGAACTCCGGGAATTCCCCGAACATCCGAATCATTGAAGTTCTGCTGCATAGCAAATGGGGAACATGATGATTAGAGCTATCCTTCCAACATGATTCCTTTTCTGCCCTTCAGTTGGAATTTTATGAGGGGTAAAGGGAGATAGTTCATATAAAGTACTTAACCTACAAATGCACTCAGCTAGGCACTTCATAATTGTTAGCTAATCATTTTATTCTCAAATTCTTCCATTGCCACAAGTTTTTAGTCACTAGCAATCTCAAGGCCACCATCCATGTGGAGGACCCAGACAACTATTTCCCGATATAATCTAGAATGTCATGAGCAGTGAGCCTGTTAAGACTGAACACATTTTATATTTAAAATGTTTCTCTTAAATATGCTAGTATTTTGGTGCCATTTAGGTGTTAGTATAATTGTTACATAAAAAAATTCAGAATGCCAAAGTTTTACAACTCTATAAATGTATATTCCATGGGATGAATACTCTGATAAATTTCAGTGGAAAAGTATGATTAGCATTTGCTACTTGAAGACACCATTTTAGTCAAAGGAGAGCTACTGATTAAGCCACGTCACCAGCAGCCCTTGGGGGTTTTATAACTTCTTGCTGACCCTTGTAACAATGCTGTACTTATTTACCGTTAAAGAGCCTTCTGAATATCTCTTTCTATCCATATATTTGTGTTAAGTTTTTAATTTGGACGTTTAAACCTCTGGCCAGAGGGTAAATCTTAAATACTGCCTTTCAAACACCCTGTCCCATCTTTTCATGGTGATTTTCTCATTGCTGCCTGGGGTCATTTGGGCTCCTATTTGGAGTTAGCCCATTAGAATGGCATGACTTTGGTATTAATAATAACAACCAGATACTATTGTGGTATAGCTGCCCGATTATAGAATTCTGATGGACAGTTGACCTTCTCATAGCTTCTTTTGCCCAAATTTCCTCCTAGAAAATGGGTCAAATGTTTGTCTTTGCAGCCTTCATGTACAGTCCACTCAGCAATACGTCAACACTGCCTCTCCTGACATTTCCGATCTGAAATGTATCATGAGAAATTGATGAGTATGACATTTTCTTTGACAATTGAAGTAAAACGGGGTCAAGAGATGAGAAACCCAAATCCATGTACATGAAAGAGCTGACACTAATGGCTTTTAATTCATCTGTTACATCTGCTTGTCACCTAGAGATCTAGTAGTGTTTCTAAAAGACAAC
>NW_012151729.1:7821166-7822680 GCF_000956105.1 Propithecus coquereli
TATGTTATTTTGAAATTGGGAATATGAGCAAAGTAGCTGTAAGGGACTGTGTAAGATTATATTTTGGACCTATAATTGTGATATCTATGAATGAACATTTTTAAAATCTCAAATATATTCAAATGATCTGAGGCAGTAATGTGCCTTGTGTGCTCAATAACCAGTATGCATATGGTGGTTGGAAGGAAGTGAGAGAGGGGAAACTTATAAAAGATAACATCAGTAGTAGTGGGAATGCATCATTTGGGTAGGATATTATCAGACTTTGTAAGGATTTTAAATTTTATTTTATAGAGATGAAGAGCCAAAGAAGGATTCTGAGTATAGGAGTGACATTATCTGACTTATATTATGAAAATGTAGCCCTGGTGCTTTATGGAGACTCTAGTGGTGGTAGATAGGATATTCAAATCCAACCTGCCTAACTCCAAAGCTGGGATCTTAGTCACTATGCTGAGCTACCTCTTCCACATGCTTTGATTTCTACAATTGGCATTATTCCTACAGTGTTTCGTGCAATGGAAAAATTGAGGATGGATAATTAATGTCAACCTCTTCGCCTAGGTCTGCCTTTTAATCATCCTACCAAAAAGTTGTCAAATGTGGTCTGTAGGAGCTCACTCATACATTCTAGTCTCATCCTGTGGTTGATTGAGCTTTTCATTCCATATTTAAAGTAACAGCAACAAGTGATTGAGGGGGACAAAGAAGAAAGACCACTATGCACTACCAAAATCCAACAATTATTCTTTGAGAGCTACATAATCTTATACTATCTTTACTTGTATATCTTCCATTGACATACTTGACAATGGCCAATAGTAAGAATTGGATCATAAAATTGCCTTATCAACTTCTAATCTCATTGGCCACTTTCTCACAGTCACTGTGGCTAGTTCTTCCTTTTCTTCCTAAATTCTAATTGTAGAGGTGACACAGGGCTCACTTCTCTATACACCCTCTCTAGGGAATTTCATACCATACAATTGTTTTAAATATTGCAAACACCTAGTAACTCCCAAATATAAATCTTCAACCTCACCTTAGATACAGACTTTTATATCTGATTCAGATAACTCCTCTGAACTTCAATTTCTATATTCATGTGATTACTTGACATCTTGTCTTGCACGTTTGGAAGGCTTCTCAGATGTAACATGTCTAAAAGGCTCCTGATTGCCTTTCTCAAAAGCTATAATCTGTTCTTCACCTATGGACCATCTCAGTAGGAGGCACCATCCTTTACTTCTTTGCTCCAGATTCATCTTCTTCCCTCATACATAATGTCCATTTCTCAGCAAGGCCCTTCACCTATATTAACCCTTTAAAAAGTATATCCTGAAGTTGAAATTTCTAATTATGTCTTCCATGAGACCCTTATTAACACTGCTATCATCTTTCACCGTGACACTGCAGTAGCCTCCTTACTGGTTTTTGTCTTGCATTCTTGCTCACTACAGTCAATTTCCATTCGGCAACAAGAGCAACAAGTAAAAAATAAATCTGAAAGACAA